>NC_090231.1:5361975-5431975 GCF_024489055.1 Chanodichthys erythropterus | reverse complement strand
GGCCACACTATCAACAGCAAAATAAATCTGCAGCTGTCAGGTGGTGCGAGTCGCAAATTCTGAGTTTACAAGTTGTAATTACGCTTTTTACACATTGTGATCTCAACAAGGCGTGGTAAATGGTCATTTCAATATGGCATGAACACACCTAGACATTTTTAATTTGCAGTGTATGGAGCCCTTAATGGGACATGGGGTGGTAAAAAAAAAATGAGATGGGGAGGAAAAAATATATTTCAAAACACTTGCATTCACTTGCAACACTTTTGCACTCTCATAATGGGTACGATCTGGATTATGGTGAACAACAAATCTGTAAAAGAGTGATTAAAAAGTCAAATAACAATACAATGGCTATAACTTTTCTGCATAATTTTCCTTTTTTTTTACTGCAGGTATCCCTTCGTTATCACATTCACCTTTTCAGGACGTGGAATGCGACGAATCCCAGTGTCCGGCTACAGATTCCCCGCCCTGTGAAGACACATAAGACACCAAAACATCTAACATTGCACTTCTTGTGCAAATACAATAACAAGGAGACCATGGTGTAATGCCGACAACAGCCTCAGGAATACATTTCATGATGTCTTGATTTTGTGAGAAGCCCTGATTCAGAGTCACACTCGGATTTGGGACTCAAACTGAATTGAAGCGATGCCCAAATTTGGAGTGACACCCTAATTTCGAGAGCGATTCGGAGTGATGCCCTGATATTGAGAGACATCCTAATTTAGAGCAACACCCTGATTTGGAGCAACGTCCTGCTGTAAAGTGATGTTTTTACTTTGTTTTGTAAATAATGGGGAACTTTTCAGTCATGAAATCTCATAGAAACATGGGAAAAGCATGTCAAACCACAGGAAAAGAACACGCCTTCCTACATAAAGCAGAGAACAATGGTGTTGAGATGATAATAACTGAGCTATTTATACCTGCAGGTTTCACTTTACATGAGTGTTACATAATTATTCAGAAGAATATATATCTAGGTGAACGTACAGTAACTAAGACAATCATACAGATCATTTCATAACTGTTTGCTTTGTCATGGAAACACTTGAATTATATAGAAAAATGTGAATATATAACCAAAACACTAAAACAAATATGCTTTAAAATCTCTTGAACATTGAAAATGTCACATTGGAAAATCCTCACGAGAAAATATCGCTCAAAGGTTTCGGGTCAATACGTTTTTTTTTTTTTACATTAATACTTTTATTTACAGAGGATGCATTAAATTGGTCAAAAGTGAAGACATTTAAAATGCTTTTACATTTCTGTTTCAAATAAATGCTTTTCCTTTTTATTTTCAGGATCCTTTGATGATTTAAAAGTTCAATGTATCACGGTTTCCGCAAAAATATGAAGCAGCACAACTGTTTTTAACATTAATAATAATCAGAAATGTTTCTTGAGCATCAAATCAGTGTATTCAAATGATTTCTGAAGGATCATGTGACAATGAAGACTGGAAATCACAGGAATAAATGACATTTTTACAATATTAAAGCTTAAAATAAAGCCACAAGCTAAAATGGTTATGAATTGTCAATTCAGTTCAATGCCGTACAAGTCAAATTTCTCTTTTAATATTAAGAAACATTGTTTGTTGTGGACATAAGAAAGTGAGAAACAAGCAAATAAAAACTATTTTTTTTTAACCCTTAAATCTTTCTCTCTGCACATACACATAACCTGGACATAATTTTTCCATTGAGATCTGAATCATTAGTGCAGATCTAATGAACTGGATAGCTTTCCCCATTTATTTCAGTGAGGTGAATGGATCTGCAGTCAGAAAAAGAGCATTAACTGTTTTTCATGCTATAAGAGGATTTATAAACAATGAATATAGTTTTCTTTTCTTTCTTTTTTTTCTTTTTAGGCATTTTAAGAAAAATTCAGAATAGAAAGCCAATCTAGCATGCAAAGCATTGGTGTCTTTGGTGTTAATAATGACAAAAGCATCTGCAGTAAGTAAATAAAGAATAAACACCTCTCCAATGTTTCTTGAAATAGATGGTACAGCCGTGAATAACCTCGAGTCCTTCATTATTATGTTCCTGAAAACCACCAACTTTGGACACAAAACTTGCAATTGCCAATAAGTGTCGACAGAGGGCGCTGATCAGGCGAAAACTAAGAACTGTTTACATGCTAGTGCTTCTAAATAATGTTCGTCCCGAAACGTAGTGCTTTGAACCTGTTTTTTCAAAGATTAAACTGGTAAAGTATCAGTGTACTGTCAAATGGATAATAATAAGAAATAGCCTACTGTATACATAGTTCAAGTGTACATATATTTTATTATGAAAAAGGGAATGTGGTGGCTGAGTGCGACACAACGCTCCCGTCTGAAACCATACAAAAGTGGTTATGCTCAATCTAACTTCCGTATTCTGTAAAACAGATCAAATCGCTTCCGGTTTAGGTCTTTTGTATGTGCTTCATGAAAAAATGAGCTGTTTTATTCAAGATCACTTAAAAGGAGCATAAAAAGATGAGCATAAGTGATGTCCCCCGTATATACAGATTAATATTTAGCTTTTTCATTTAGACAATATGTGAACTAGGTATTTTCGCTGATACCTTAAAGGGTTAGTTAACCCAAAAATGAAAATAATGTCATTAATTACTCACCCTCATGCTGTTCTACACCTGTAAGACCTTTGTTCATCTTCGGAACACAAATTAAGATATTTTTATTGAAATCCGATGGTTTCGTGAGGCCTGCATAGGGAGCAATGACATTTCCTCTCTCATGATCCATTAATGTACTAAAAACATATTTAAATCAGTTCATGTGAGTACAGTGGTTCAATATTAATATTATAAAGCGACGAGAATATTTGTGTGCAAAAAAACAAAATAACGACTTATATAGTGGTGGCCGATTTGAAAACACTGCTTCAGGAAGTAGGGCCCTATAATTTCCGCGATCACGGAATCGCGGACGGAATCAAGTCATAAAAATGGAATTTATAACGCGGAATGTCACGAAATTTGTCAAAGTTTTGATGAATGAATTAAAAGCAGGTCAGCACACGTAAGTTAAATCGCGATATAGACTAGTGACTGAATATTAAACCGCAAAAAGACTGTTAAACATGAATCCTGCATGCCTGTGTGCCTCTGAAATGACTGATGCGGAAGCGCAGTTTCAGTTACCTCACACCGCCTCACGGGCGCACGCACGCAGAAGCTATATATATCCACTATATGAACGCACTAGAGCTGCTCTGAAAGTCACTTCATCAGCATTTAACTGCTTCGTTTGAGAAAACTACCGTCATAAACACAGAGAAACTCAAAACTCTAGGCAAACCGTCAAAATAAAAGTTCGATTTAACTTGACAGATACATATTACTGTTGTACAGTAGAATTTAGATAAATTAATTTAACAATAAATTATTAAAATATATTTTAAACAATAATCTGTGTTGAATTTTAACAGTAAAGCTCTGTTGTGCAGCACGTTGTTTGACAAAAAAAGTTTAATTTCATGATTAAAAGATAAATTAAATGGTATGCGTTCATTTGATTGCCAGAAAAATTTAAATACACAACAGAACTTCTGAAGAAAAATAAAATCATAAAAATATATTTTTTTAATTAATAAATATTGTTGTTTTTAAGAATTCAATTAATTACACATGCTTTTTGATTATTAAAATGGAATTAAACCAATAAAATGGAATCCAGAAAACAGAATTTGGTCAAAATAAAATTTGAGGGGAAAGAATAAAACTTTTATTAAATTGTTGGTAAATTGGACAAGATTCATTATTTAAATAAAATAGACATGCTTTTTGATTACTAAAATTTACTTTAACCATTAAAATGGAGTCAAAAAATAAATAAAACGGAAAAAAACGGAATCCAGAAAAATTAAAACGGAAAAAACGGAATGTGGGAAAAAATAAAACGGATTTATAGGGCCCTAAGGAAGCTTCGGAGCGTTATGAATCAGCGTGTCGAATCATGATTCGGATCGCGTGTCAAACTGCTGAAATCACGTGACTTTGCCGCTCCGAACTGCTGATTCGACGCAAAAGATTCATAACGCTCGAATCTTCCTGAAGCAGTGTTTTGAAATCAGCCATCACTATATAAGTCATTATTTTGTTTTTTTGCCGCACCAAAAATATTCTCGTCGCTTTACAGACCCTTTTACTGTTTGTACACAATGATGACGTGTCAACGTATGCGCGCGCATTTTGGCAACGGAAGTGGTGTTGTTCCCCATAGGTTTTAACTTGTTAGCGACTCCGAAAGTGATATATATATCTACAGCTTCGCGAGCGGATTAAGCAACACAGACAGATAGTTATTTTAAAAAGTTGACTTTATCAAATGGTATCCGGCTATCAGATCCGTGTAGTCGAGTGGATAGAAGACGTTAGCAGATGGCCAAATACAGTGGCCAGATATATATACATAAACCAGGGCTCTCAAGTTTTAAAGACAGGCAAGAATGACTAATATCCAACAACATGACATGATTTTTAAAGTGACCAATAACATTGACGATGTAATACACTATAATTTATTTAGTGCTAATAAAATTATTAAGCCTATTTGGAGAGAGAGATGTTTAATGTGACAAAATGTCAGTCATCGTGTGATAACGAAAATATAACTAGGTCTAGACTACTGAGCAGCTGTTTCAGTGAACAGGCTGTAAAACTGTTGACTAAGTTCAGACACTCATGAAAAACTGATGCTGATTATCTGGGAAACATTCTCTAACAGCAGTCAAGTTTTCATTGTTTGTGTCAATCAAGCTGTGAATTTGTTGTAACATTAAAATAGGAGATCATGACTTACTCTGTGCTCAAAGTGATGCTCAGAGCTGTTTTCCTCTGTGGGTGAACGAGGATGATGGCGAACAATTCCAGGATATGCTTTTTTTTCATTGGTTGTTGCGTTAAATCTTACCCAGATACAATAGTGCTATTTTCTGATTGGCTACTGTGTAGCCTCTTTCTTTTTTTGATTGGCTGATAAGTGGTAGGCTACTCCAGAGGAGACGCGCTTGATTCCTGCCCAGCGCAGCGGCATATTAAATATGAAAAATAGTTTTTCTGCTTGAGAAATACAATGTGTGGCGGGAGTGCGTGACAAAAGACCGAAAGGAGTGACTGTCACGCTCAGTGCGTTACACTTGAGAGCCCTGAAAAACTTTCAGAGTTGCTAACACGTTAAAACCAATAGGCAACAACACCACTTCCGTTGCCAAAATGCGCGCGCAACTGTTTGATCACGTGGGCTGTAAAAGGGTCTATAATATTAATATTGAACCACTGTACTCACATGAACTGATTTAAATATGTTTTTAGTACATTAATGGATCTTGAATGAGGAAATGTCATTGCTGGCTATGCAGGCCTCACTGAGCCATCGGATTTAATCAAAAATATCTTAATTTGTGTTCAGAAAATTAACGAAGGTCTTATGGGTGTGGAACGGCATGAGGGTGAGTAATTAATGACATTATTTTCATTTTTGGGTGAACTAACCCTTTAATGTAATAAACATCATACAATGGTGAAATAGGTTTTAATTAATCAAGACATCATGATAACAACTTTTGATCAGGCATGACTGGCTGGGTCCTAAAGGAGACCCAACTCGATTTCTCATATTAGAAAATAGATGCATTTTCACTAGTGATCTCAGACTTTTATATCCCACTGTACTTAAACATCACACCAAAAAGCTGTTCATCATGTTCAAATATGTTTGGTCAAGTGCGACAGATGTCAAATACAGCCTAATATTTAGCTTGGACGTGAAATGTCTTCTAGTTTTGGAAAAGATGAATTGCTTCATATATGAGACAAGAAGAGACTGAAAACTGCTGCATGATTTTCTTCAACAGCAGGTGGAGATAAAAGTCCATGAATCCACTAAAGTGATCCTGACTCCAATAACGCTGATGACTGATTCCTTCTGTGCTCAGAAAGCAAACACACATCCAGAAATTAGCATGAATATTTTATGGATGCACGTTATTTATTGTACTTAAAATTTAAAATATAAAAAAAGCACACATCCATTGTTTCATTTTCCACCTCACGTTTTTCACATTTAAACGTAACACTTGAACACTTCATCGTGAATCTGCTGCTAGATCAGAATAATAATGAACCCTACAGATCCAAGAGCTCACTAATAGACTCTTTAAAAGAATGAAAAGCTTTGCCTGTCCGCTGCTCACTTTGACTTCATCCAGGGCAGGTGAAAGCATATCAAAGCCTGTCGCTGCCAAACGCTACTCTGCACTTCATAATAAACAGATATGCTTCGCCCCAACAGGCTCTTTGATCAGGCGCAGGAGCACAACCATACAAGCTGATGTGAAGCTCTGGGCTGCTCTTTGGAATCCATCCAAAAAGTATCTGAACACTTAAAATGTCTGAATGTCATTGAGTCAGATACAAAATATCAAACCAAGATTCCATTTCAAAGACTTCACTTTCCTTCTTTGTTTTCTTTTTTGCTCAGTGTCTTTTGATCAACTGTGTTATAGTTTTTTTTTTTTTTTTTTTTTTTTTTTTTTTGTGAATCTTATGCCTCTTAGATATTTTCCTACTGTAGCTTAAATGTTCCAACAACTGTATATTATTAATGTAGGCTACTTTAATCGATAGAAAAGTCTCTTCTGCTCATCAAGGCTGTGATAAAAAATACAGGAAAAAACGTAATATTGTGAAATATTATTACAAATTAAAATAAAGGTTTTCTATTTTAATATACTTTAAAAAATAATTTATTTCTGTGATGTAAATCTGGATTTTCAGCATCATTACTCCAGTCTTCAGTGTCACATGATCCTTCAGAAATCATTCTAATATGATGATTTCTTATTAATGCTGGAAACTGCTTAATATTTTAGAACCTGTGATGCATTTTTTTTCAGGATTCACTGTAAAGATAAAAAAAAGAACAGCATTTATTCAAAATAGAAATCTTTTGTAACAATAAACACGTTTGAGGTCAGTCGTTTTTTTTCTTTCTTTTTTTTTTGAAAGAAATTAATACTTTTATTCAGCAAAGATGTGTTAAATTGATTAAAAAAAGTGATATATCGTTAGAAAATATTTCTATTTTGAATAAATGCTGTTCTTTTTAACTTTGTATTCATCAGTGAATCCTGAAAAAAGTATCACAGGTTATAAAAATATTAAGCAGTTTCCAACACTGATAATAAATCATCATATCAGAATGATTTCTGAAGGATCATGTGACACTGAAGACTGGAGTAATGATGCTGAAAATTCAGCTTTGATCACAGAAAATAAATTAAATATTTTAAAGTATATTCAAATAGAAAACCTTTATTTTAATTTGTAATAATATTTAAAATATTACAGTTTTTTTTTTCTGTATTTTTGATCAAATAAATGCATCCTTGATGAGCAGAAGAGACTTCTGTTAACATTAACATTTCCAAACCTTTGATCTGTACTATATAATTTAAGTCAACTTTAACTGAAAAGTTGCTGTATTCTCAAAACAATGGTATTTCTCATAAATCTTTGATTGATTTAAATGTATATAATCACACTCCAAAAAATTCTGGGTTAAAAACAAAACCCAAGTTGGGTTGAAAATGGACAAACCCAGCGATTGGGTTGTTTTTAACCCAGAAGTTGGGTTAAATGTTTGACTAACATGCTGGGTAGTTTAATTTAACCCAACTATTGTTTAAAAATGACTATATGGCTGGCTTAAAATGAACCCAAAGTATGTTGGAAATTAAAAATCAGACATAATTACTAGAGGCAACAATAATAATCAAAAGCAATTTAATGTTTATGGTTTAATTACTCATTAAACTTATTAATAAATGTTCATTTCCAACATTCTCTGGGTTCATTTTAAGCATGCAATAAAGTAATAGTTGAGTTCATAAACCTACCCATCAGGTTGGGCAAATATTTAACCCACCCACTGGGTTCGTCCATTTTCAATGCCCACAAAAAAAAGGTTCTTTAATTGCAGGTTCCATCGCGACAGCTTACCCCATACATTGTGACAACATGCCCCGCTCTAGGGGGAGCGATCTAGTCGCGTCGCGTCCGGTATGGGACGCCTAGTGGGCTATAAGCTCAGCACACTAACTTCTGTCAACTCAGTGTTCAGTACGCAGCCGTGCGCTGAGCAGAGAGCAGAAACTCAGTCACTCGAGCTGCATTCAGCCTTTCTAACATCCGACTGACGGACGGACACACGCCATTCAAGTGAACAGAGCCGGAGCTCGTGCGGTGATTATTGATTATTGGTGCGGCGCGCGCGTTTAATGGATTAAAATGTGAATCCGTGAGTTACTTTGCAGCAAAGGTAAGAGCTGATCATATAAACGCACGTCTTTTCTTGGCTCTGCATGACGAGTTTTTCTAGGATGATATCAGCTGGTGTTCATGTCTTCATATATAAAGCAACTTTGATCTGTCTGACAGAAGCTGAGCGTTTGCTCACAATGTCTGTTTGCAGCATCTCACACATGCACTAATCTGATCAAATAAAAGCTGTGTCATGTGAATATGGGCACATAAGACATTCACTGCTGCACAGAAACCTATCGCACTGCATTCCTACTGCTGTTGCATTATGCATGGGGAATACCTGAGAAAGAGGCTGTTTTTCACTGTCAGAGCAACATAGACAGGGTAATTAAGTCAATCAGGCCTGGCACTTTCAATCTAGAATCAACAGAGGTAAATAATCAAGCATCATTGTTCCAGCAGCAGCAGCAGCAGCTCTGTTTAAATGATCTCTCTCTGTCTCTCCTCAGGCTGATTTCTGACTGACATCATTCATCAGGCAGCTCTGGAACAGGGTTTGAAAGATGGACTTCTGGGTTTTGCCCATTTGTCAGATCAGCTTCATGTTGACACTGATGTCATCCGCTGGTCAGGTATGATAAAGGTCAAACACTGTTTTTGTGAAGATAGTTATCGCTCACCTCAGATTTTCTCTGTGCTGTATCAGACTTGTCTGCTGGCTGCTGTACTTTTAGTCATTTGTACAGCACTGACTCTACAGTTACATTTCATATAGTTTGTTTTATAATCGAACACGCTGTACTGGGACATTACAGTTGGGTTTAGCTGTTTTGAGACTCATTTGTCCTCTCTAACATGCTATTTTGCTGCATATAGTGCGCATTGCAAGTTGTATTCAGATGTAAAGTTGATCATTTTACATCATCATAATAGTCAATAATATATCCAAGTGCAAGGGTTTATGGGCATTCTGCCATTTTGTAAACCTACGATATAGCCTAATCTGATCAGTTCTACAGTAATTTGTTGTTCTTACAGTATGTTGATATTCGTGTTTTATTGTAGGGTCAAATAAGGTGTGCATTTTGAAGGTTTATTAAGTGTTAACAATGAGATTATGTGGTTTTTATAATCAGTTAACACTGCTTTTGTCATTTTATACAAGATGGACAAAACTTGTCACCAAAAAAGTCATTTGGTTTAACCAAAATTTCGACACTTTGGTTATACCAAATGACGATATTTCAAACAATGCTAACAGGCTGATATCTAGCTAGCTAGCAAAAGGACAATCAGTTTTTAAAATATTGCAACATTTTCCATGTTTTATAGCAGTTGTACCGAATGACCTGATGTTTCGGGACATGCGTATGATCAAGTGAAAACATGAGTTTTTCAGATATTTAAGAGAGAGTTAGTTACTTTGCTTCATGACCATGTGGTTCTTTGCAGGTGTCTGAATGATGTCATATCTTGTCACATGATATTGACCACATGACTTGATCCAAAATGGTCCCTTTATATTGGTTACTCCGAATGACATCAATGAAATTCATTCTTTTTCATAACAAAGCAACGACTTCTACACGTAATTTTAATATCATTTTGCACTATGTTGATATATGATGTTATAAAATCATGCCAGAATAAAAATATATACATTTATTACATTTTAAGATATTTTAATCACAAATGAAATGGCTGGATTTGCCTTTGGACGGTTAAACCGAATGACCTTTTGACACTGACACAAAATCTTTAAAATACATTTATATGTAGCAAAATATAATTAAAACCTTTTGGATTCAATAAAAGAGATCTAGTTGTACTACCTTATGTCATATCTTTGTTTTTTATCATTATTAAGGCCTTTGGACAAAAAAATGAGCTGAAAAATGATTTCTGTGAACAAAATGGCGATAGAAAAGAGTGCATGAGATTTATGCTTTTGATGTGTGTTTTGCATAATGAGTGCATAATTATAATTGTGCACCTGTGCATTCGAAATTACACATTTTTTTATTTATATAGTGCTTTTTATAATCCATATTGTTTCAATGCAAAACAATCCCTCCAAATATTTGATAAACATATTAAAGCAACAATATTTAGTCTGTATCTAACATATTGTATTTTATTAAGTTTTAGTGATTTAGAGTTAGTTTAGTGAGTTTTAGTGACCCATCAATTTCATATTTGATCATTTTCAAATAGTTTATGAATATTTTTATGTGTACCAAAGTATGAGGTTGGTGAGATTTTTAAAGTGTTTCTCATGCAACTGCATACAACTTAAAGTAACTTTGAATATATTGTAAAATGCAATTTATTCCTGTGATCAAAGCTGAATTTTCAGCATCATTACTCCAGTCTTCAGTGTCACATGATCCTTCAGAAATCATTCTAACATGATGATTCACTGCTCAAGACACATTTCGGATTATTATGATCAATGTTGGAAACAGTTTTGCTGCCTAATATTTTTTTTGTGGAAACCATGTTAGTTTTTTTTCAGGACTCTCTGATGAATAGATAAGGGAACATTGAATACTTTTTGATTTGATATTTACATATCAACTCAAATATTCCAGTCAAATGTCGCAGCTCTCTCTTGCAGCCTCTCAAGTCAAATTATAATCACAGACTCCATCACACGTCTAGAGGGAATCGTTGAACGTTTCCGTCTTTTTTAGTAAGAAACAGGTTATATATAGAGAGCTGGTGTGGATGTTAATGGAAGAGCTGGCATGAACATGGACGCCAGCCTAATCCATCGCAACAGGGCCACTCGATAACAGCCATTTACACCGCAGAGCTGCCACCTCAAGTGGCCAAATCTCTTTGTCCTACGCGCCGGTACATGAATAACGACAGCTGAAACCCAAGTCCTTCCTTTGTGGGATTCTGCCATGGCTGAATGAAATGCAAGTGGAAAGACGGAGCAGGTAGCAGGTAGCATTAGTGAAGCAGTGCACTCTGGGATAGAGTTACAGCTGGCCACATCGAGCACCTTTTCCATGCACTCACACCGTTTGGCTAGTGTCATTCATACGAGAGCTGACGGACAGCACCAGCGCTCTCCTTTATGCCATTTATAATTCCATTCTTGCTGACTGAAGCAGGTGATTGGAGTCATCCATCTTGGAGGGAACAGGTTTCTGCTGGAGTCTAAATTGAAATTTGATGTGCATTTATCCAGAGTCTCCATTAAAGCTCTTTGCAGTAATCTTTCAGAATAATATTTGTTCTATGGGCTAAACACTTCAGCGTGATTTATGCACGCGTGGGAGCCGCCGCTGGGACTCTTTAAGAAGCTGTGAGTTTCAGCACTGAGAGTGAAGCAGGTGTTTTCACTACTCTTTTCCCACATCTCCTATTTTCCTGCTTTTCCTATTAGAGAACGGCTCTGCTCTTTCACCTCCCTCTGGCAGTGCGCTCCGCCTGCTAGACGCACACATCTCGGCTCTGTCACTTTCTCATGGAGGGCTTTGCAGGGTCGGTTGTGTTAGATGTGGGATTTGGTGGGCAGATGTATTCAATTTTACCTTTTGTTCAGCCTGATAAAGTGATCAAACTCACAAGGCCTCGGCTGAATCGGTGTATAGAGTGTTTATCAGTCTAGTATTAAGCCAGGAACATGTTTCAGCAAATACACAAATGCAGATGTGAATGATTGGCCAGCGTACTGTAAGTGTGCACACTTGTGTTATGGTGGCAGTGACAAACCTCAGAGGGGACGATGTGTTATGACTCGGGTGACTCAGTTCACCACAGTTCACTCGAAAATGAAATTTCTGTCATTATTTACTCACACTCTTTCCAATTTTGTCCATGCAACACAAAAGGAGAATTTGTATAGCTTTGTTTGATGAAAATTAAGTCCATCATCCATCCATCCATCCATCCATCCATCCATCCATCCATCCATCCATCCATCCATCCATCCATCCATCCATCCATCCATCCATCCATCAAAAACCTTCACACTTTTACTATCTATCTATCTATCTATCTATCTATCTATCTATCTATCTATCTATCTATCTATCTATCTATCTATCTATCTATCTATCTATCTATCTATCTATCTATCTATCTATCTATCTATCTATCGTTCTATCGTACTATCGTTGATAGATCTATCTATCTATCTATCTATCTATCTATCTATCTATCTATCTATCTATCTATCTATCTATCTATCTATCTATCTATCTATCTATCTATCTATCTATCTATCTATCTATCTATCGTACTATCGTTGATAGATCTATCTATCTATCTATCTATCTATCTATCTATCTATCTATCTATCTATCTATCTATCTATCTATCTATCTATCTATCTATCTATCTATCTATCTATCGTTCTATCTATCTATCGTTCTATCTATCTATCTATCTATCGTTCTATCGTACTATCGTTGATAGATCTATCTATCTATCTATCTATCTATCTATCTATCTATCTATCTATCTATCTATCTATCTATCTATCTATCTATCTATCTATCTATCTATCTATCTATCTATCTATCTATCTATCTATCTATCTATCTATCTATCGTACTATCGATGATAGATCTATCTATCTATCTATCTATCTATCTATCTATCTACCTATCTATCTATCTATCTATCTATCTATCTATCTATCTATCTATCTATCTATCTATCTATCTATCTATCTATCGTTCTATCTATCGTTCTATCTATCTATCGTTCTATCTATCTATCTATCTATCGTTCTATCGTACTATCGTTGATAGATCTATCTATCTATCTATCTATCTATCTATCTATCTATCTATCTATCTATCTATCTATCTATCTATCTATCTATCTATCGTACTATCGTTGATAGATCTATCTATCTATCTATCTATCTATCTATCTATCTATCTATCTATCTATCTATCTATCTATCTATCTATCTATCTATCTATCTATCTATCTATCTATCTATCTATCTATCTATCTATCTATCTATCGTTCTATCTATCGTTCTATCTATCTATCTATCTATCGTTCTATCGTACTATCGTTCTATCTATCTATCTATCTATCTATCTATCTATCTATCTATCTATCTATCTATCTATCTATCTATCTATCTATCTATCTATCTATCTATCTATCTATCTATCTATCTATCTATCTATCTATCTATCGTTCTATCGTACTATCGTTGATAGATCTATCTATCTATCTATCTATCTATCTATCTATCTATCTATCTATCTATCTATCTATCTATCTATCTATCTATCTATCTATCTATCTATCTATCTATCTATCTATCTATCTATCTATCTATCTATCTATCTATCTATCTATCTATCTATCTATCTATCTATCTATCTATCTATCTATCTATCTATCTATCTATCGTTCTATCGTACTATCGTTGATAGATCTATCTATCTATCTATCTATCTATCTATCTATCTATCTATCTATCTATCTATCTATCTATCTATCTATCTATCTATCTATCTATCTATCTATCTATCTATCTATCTATCTATCTATCTATCTATCGTTCTATCGTACTATCGTTGATAGATCTATCTATCTATCTATCTATCTATCTATCTATCTATCTATCTATCTATCTATCTATCTATCTATCTATCTATCTATCTATCTATCTATCTATCTATCGTTCTATCGTTCTATCGTTCTATCTATCTATCTATCTATCTATCTATCTATCTATCTATCTATCTATCTATCTATCTATCTATCTATCTATCTATCGTTCTATCTATCTATCTATCTATCTATCTATCTATCTATCTATCTATCTATCGTTCTATCGTTCTATCTATCTATCTATCTATCTATCTATCTATCTATCTATCTATCTATCGTACTATCGTTGATAGATCTATCTATCTATCTATCTATCTATCTATCTATCTATCTATCTATCTATCTATCTATCTATCTATCTATCTATCTATCTATCTATCGTTCTATCGTTCTATCGTTCTATCTATCTATCTATCGTTCTATCGTTCTATCGTTGATAGATCTATCTATCTATCTATCAATCTATCTATCTATCGTTCCATCCATCCTTCTATCTATCTATCTATCTATCTATCTATCTATCTATCTATCTATCTATCTATCTATCTATCTATCTATCTATCTATCGTTCCATCCATCCATCCTTCTAGCGTTCTATCTATCTAATTATCTATCTATCTATTGTTCTATCATTCTATCTATCATTCTGGTTGCCTATTGTTCTGTATATCCATCCATCCATCCATCCATCCATCCATCCATCCATCCATCCATCCATCCATCCATCCATCCATCCATCCATCCATCCATCCATCCATCCATCCATCCATCCATCCATCCATCCATCCATCCATCCATCCATCCATCCATCCATCCATCCATCCATCCATCCATCCATCCATCCATCCATCCAAACTGAATTACAATTCTACATCAGGTAGTGAATTTCAAAGGCATTCTCAGTTCATTTCTGCATGGCCCACAACCCGTTGCGTACAGAATGCTTTGGCTCTTAGTTAAACTGCAGTGCTCTCAACCCTTGTATACTTAAATAGTTTGGTGCACTTTGGCATCAGGTTCTTATTAAGCTCTTAAATTCACTTGTTTGAATGAATCAGCACCTAACACTTTATCTCAGCCGAACAACCTTTATTCTGTCGGGGCCCTAAAGCATGTACTTCTTGTTCCTGAGAAATACAACATTTAAGGAGAAGCTCTGAGGTTAAATGAGTACATAGTCAACAATTACGAGCCAGAGTAGATTTTGAAATAGCAATTCTTGCTTGGCTTATACCATAGATTATGACAAGCAGATGTTGCTCTAACCCTGTGCCTGATTGCTTTTTATTGCATTCTGTTTTCAATAGTATTGATATTCTCAAGTTTTCAAATTGAAGCCATTTGTGCTCTCTTTTTCAATGTCACCATCTCCTCTATTTTAGGGAGTGTTCTCTTTGCTTTCCATTTTACACTTTTTTTTTTTTATTCCCAATTTACAGATTCGTAAACACTACTGAAAGGTTGCATTGTAGGCGGACTAACAAATGATCCTTTTGTTGTCTCTGCCTCTCAGAGACAGGAAATGCATAACAATATGCTCTTTCTATTGCATTGTGAAGTTTAAAATTTGTTGGGGATAGTTTTCAGCACTTGTTATTGACAGAGACCATAGAGACATGGCCGGAAATTATGTGGCATTGAGAGGAGGAATGAGAATATGTTGAATTCAAACCTTTCGTTGCAAACAAATGAGGTACAGTATGTTATGCCGCCTACCTTTTGGATCAGCCACTGTGTTGGGAGCGATGCCTTAAAATGCGCTCTGGCTTGCAACAGAGCCAGTATGGTAAACAGTTATTTGTCATTTGAGATGTGTTCATCAACACAAAAGTGAACAGTCAGAAAAACAACAGCTCTATCTCCCATGTCATTTCTGGCTAGCACTCAACAGGCTCTAGTTTGTGTTTGCGTGTGTGTATATATAAATGAGAGAGCGTGCTGTGTTGGGCACTATGTGAAGTTTTCCGTGGATGTTTCAGGCAGTAGTGCGAGAGCTTTGGTTTTCAGTGCTGTTGTATTGTGGGTCCAGAGACACTGCGGCTGCAGCTCCAGCCTGTTTGAACAGCTGACACCTAAAGCAGAGACAAAAAACTGGCTCCAGACAGCCTCATTGCTGTGAGCCGGGAATAGGTTGTGGATGTTTGAGTGTGTTTCAAGTAGGGCTGGGCGATATGGCCAAAAAAAATGATCACGATAAAAATTTTCATATCAGTCTATAATGATAATTATCACGATAAATGTCAAATCTTTAATTCTTTTGAAGTTTAAAGGTGCCGTAGAATGTGTTTTCAAAAGATGTAATATAAGTCTAAGGTGTCCCCTGAATGTGTCTGTGAAGTTTCAGCTCAAAATACCCCATAGATTTTTTTTTATTAATTTTTTAACTGCCTATTTTGGGGCATCATTAAATATGCGCTGATTCAGGCTGCTGCCCCTTTAAATCTCGTGCTCCCTTCCGCCGGAGCTCGTGCTTGCCTTAAACAGCATAAACAAAGTTCACACAGCTAATATAACCCTCAAATGGACCTTTACAAAGTATTCGTCATGCAGCATGTCTAATCGCGTAAGTATAGTATTTATTTGGATGTTTACATTTGATTCTGAATGAGTTTGATAGTGCTCCGTGGCTAAAGCTAACATTACACACTGTTGGAGAGATTTATAAAGAATGAAGTTGTGTTTATGAATTATACAGACTGCAAGTGTTTAATAATGAAAATAGCGACGGCTCTTGTCTCCGTCAATACAGTAAGAAGCGATGGTAACTTTAACCACATTTAACAGTACATTAGCAACATGCTAACGAAACATTTAGAAAATTTACAAAAATCACTAAAAATATCATGCTATCATGGATCATGTCAGTTATTATTGCTCCATCTGCCATTTTTCACTGTTGTCCTTGCTTACTCCAGACATCCTGCCCTTGTCTAATGCCTTGAGCTGGCATATGCAAATATTTGGGTCGTACATATTAATAATCCTGACTGTTACGTAACAGTCGGTGTTATGTTGAGATTCACCTGTTTTTCTGAGGTCTTTTAAACAAATGAGATTTACACAAGAAGGAGGAAACAATGGAGTTTGAGACTCACTGTATGTCATTTCCATGTACTGAACTCTTGTTATTTAACTATGCCAAGGTAAATTCAATTTTTAATTCTATGGCACCTTTTAAAGGCAGATTTTTGATCCTAAGTGAAAGCTGTAGAAACCAGACAATTAATTGTGGTTCATTAACAAAAATAGCTAATATTTGCAAGAATTGTAACAACCAAAATTTAAATATTCTAACTGATTGAGTTTTGTTAAAATTAACCATTGGTCATAGCATACATTTAGATCATAATAACCACAGTTAAAACCACACATAAACATGGTAAAATGTAACTATGTGGTTTCAATGGTATTTGTATGAAAAACTTTATTCTAAATACATTTAGTATAATTGCACAAATGCTATAGTTTATTTACATTATTACTTCTTTAATACACTTTTACAATACATATCTATATAAATAATATAATAAAATTTGATATGTATATCCCATATTTCTGCCACAATGCCGTTAGTGTTACTACAGTAAATACATGGTAAAAGATGGTGATTTGTAGATTGAAAAGCCTTCTGACTGTAATCGTTGTGCATTGTTTCTCCATGTTTGTCAGTGCTGTTTGATCTATCTTAAAACTAGTTTCAATCACCAAGACATTGGTGTTCTTTGCTGAATTCAAGCACTTCTCACTGGATCTCACAGCGCTGTTCAGTGCTCGTGTGACAGAGACCGATCAGGGAGTAAACGCATCTGCCCTAATAAGAGCCGCAAGTTGTTTTTCATGTCCGCGGGTTGAAGTGACCCCAAATAACATGATATTTAGCCCCTGGAATGCAAATTTTGTCAAAAACACTGATTTTACCCCCCGGAACATGATTTTTACCATGGGACCCTCCCCGAAACACGATTGGACTAGTTTTGGGCTAGTTTTGAGTAGCAACTGGGCGGGTTTTGTTGTGAAAACCTGGCAACCCTGCTGCCGTTTGAACTTTGAGCCAAGCGGTCTGTGTTCAAATGAGTAGCACTGTTTCGTTCCACTTTTGGTGCATACACATTATATCAAACATTTATCAAACTCTTGATATCGTTTTATCGAGGAAAATTATATTGCGATAATTATCGATTTTTTTCCCCACCCAGCCATAGTTTCAAATTTGCACTTGTATGTCAAGTCAACCTTTACTTATAGCGCTTTTTACAATGCAGATTGTGTCAAAGCAGCTTAACAGTGATAAATGGTATATAATTTTGCCTGCACAGCAGCTCTTAAAGAAAATGGTGTCAATGCAGGCAGATAAAAGCACTGATGAATATCAAATGTCAAGTCAAATGTATGCCTGTAGTTGTACTTTATGTTGGTCCTAAACCAGTTCTTTATGTAGTTGTAACAAGAAGGCTACAGGGTCCCACACAAAATATTTACACCAAAAAAGTCAAGATTTTAATATTTATTGAAAATGGCAGGTTTTGTATTTGACATCCATATGAAAAGTGTTACACATACTGTAGTGTCATGGGAGGGCGACTTTACAAGGTGTCTAGGTAGCAAAAAATAATGGAATTTTGAGGTAGATCTCAAGATCTCTTCATAAAGTTTGACAGATTTTAAACTCTTTTTTTGCTGCTTTGTACTCAGAAGACATCATTGTTGAGGTAAAATCCTATGGTTTTATTCAGCTTTCATGTGTTCTACAGCTTCACAGTATACTGATGGTTCAAAGGGTGTTAATGTTTTGATTCATTGGCCCATGCAGGGCCATAAATTCACAGCTGCTTTTAATTACAGTTTTATAGATAAACCCTTAAATCAGTGCTGCACATAAATATGTTACTCTGAGACAGTCAAACTCAGAGTGCAGGATAATCGTTCTGCAATAAATGATTGAATCCCAAATATTGATTTACATCTTTAAACTCATGCATGATGTAAACCTAGACGTAATTCCTGTAAGTGCAGATTTGTCTGTGTAAAAAAGCACTTTGTGGATAGTCACGTCTTGCTGTTGTATAACAAAATATATGAAAGCTGTCGGGTTTAAAGACCCTCTGTGGTGAAAATCAAGTTTTTAATGTTGTTTATGTGTTTGTGTAGAGACTCAAACCATGTGCAAATTCATCAGTCAACACCATTGCTGAATATTTTCTCCTTAAAACTGCAGTGTACCGCCTCTTACATTTACATTTACATTTATGCATTTGGCAGACGCTTTTATCCAAAGCGACTTACATTGCATTATACTATACATTTGTATCTGAGTATGTGCAATCCCTGGGATCGAACCCATGACCTTGGCATTGTTAGTGCCATGCTCTAACCACTGAGCTACAGGAAAGCTCTTGTATCCAATCCCATGTGGGGCCGTTCCTTTTGTGTGACTAATCGCATACTTATCGAGAAATTAAGCATACATCATTTATCTTGTTTAAACTATCAGATTGAAGGATGATTCTCACAAAACTGTATTTTCTGCAAGCTTTTTTCAAGAGAAATTTAAGTGTCTTTAAAAAAAAAAGCATACTTGGAGACTCTAAAAGGACACCAAATAACCAAATTAAATAAGGAGTCCATATAATTAATAAGTTTATGCACACCAAAGCACCCATGAAAAACAAAACAAAAAAAACATTACAGCAAAGACCTTGTTTACGACTCACCCGTGCTCACTGTACGATTCTTATACATCACCACAATCGTATTTACCTTGAATGAAATCCTTATCCATCAAAACTTTACTAGCGAGACGCTGGTTTGCTTTATTCAGCCGCGAAATGTAGTTTGCGTATCATCTGGCCATACAGCGGTGTTTGTTTAGTCTGTATTTCACACAGCATGATGCGAGGGCTCGCGCTCTTCAGAAACAATCAAAGAATATGACAGAGCTTGTGTTTTAAACCAAAACACACACATTTCAGTGAATAAATAATTCACTGAAAACTGTTAGAAGCAGGAAAATTGGGCAATCTTAAGGATTTGAGCAAGTTTGACAAGGACCAAATTGTGATGGCTAGATGACTGGGTCAGAGCATTTCCAAAAGGTGGCCTGATCTGACGAATCACATTTCCTTTTACATCATGTGGATGGCCGGGTGCATGTGTGTCATTTACCTGGGGAACACATGGCACCAGGATGCACTATGGGAAGAAGGCAAGCCGGCGGAGACAGTGTGACGCTTTGAGCAATGTTCTGCTGGGAAACTTTGGGTTCTGCCATCCATGTGGATGTTACTTTGACAAGTCAACACCTCAAACTCATCTTAGGAAGGTGGTCATAATATTATGACTGATCGGTGTGTGTGTGTGTGTGTATATATATATATATATATATATATATATATATATATATATATATATATATATATATATATATATATATATATATATAATATATATACACACACCCTCTCTCACTCTAAAAAAATAATTGTGATTAATAATCATGATTATCATTATCGTGCAGCCTTACTATACCAGTTTTGCTTGAGTTTAACCATAACCAAACATTTACTTTTAGACAACTTCATCAAACTTTTTTTTTTTTATTATTATTACTGAAGATGTCATTTAAGTGCTGGAATCCTTTTTCCAGATTTTCCCCCAGAATCAGCTCTGAAAATGCAAAAGAAAGTCTGCAGATTCTGTTTGAGCCTTCACGTCAGTTATGCAAAAGGAAAAAGAGCTCTTATCTGTATGTTTTGACATATACTGCTCGTCGTGAATTCTCTCTGTCTCTCAATCTTCAGTGGGTCAAGTTAGAACTGAAAGGCTCATTCATACACAGTTACTGTGTGGCCATTCACTCTTACCAGCTGTAAACAGACTCACTGCTTTTTGCACGCGCTGCACTGCTAATCTTTTGGATGGGACCCTCTCTCACTCTCTCTCACTCTCTGACATGGCAAATTGGCTCTTGACACTAAGCCCTGGTACATATTTCATGAGCCATTAATGGGCCCAGCCAGCTTTTGATAGAGAGCATGGCATCATGTTTAGTACAGGACCTTAAAGGAATAGTTCACCCAAAAATTACAATTATATCATCATTGACTCAGTTCCATGCTGTTTCAAGCCCTGTATTATTTTCTTCCATTCTTCCATTAAATGCAAAAAGAGATGTTTAGCAGAAATGAATGAACTGTCAAGCTCCAAAAAGGACACATACTGTACGAGTATCATGAAAGTAGTCCTTAAGATTCATGCGCCAGATTCCAGTCTTCTGAAATCGTACAATAGCTTTCAGTTGTTGTCCACTGATAATTGTCAATTGTCAACATTTTCTGTGCATTCTTAAAACTAAAGGTTCCAAAAGGGGGTTCTCCAATAAATAACTTTTATTTTTAGGAGTGTGTCATGATTGGTCACATGACCAGAAATAATGATGTGTGTGCATCTAAAGAGGCAATATTTTGGAACTGAACACAAACATGAATGAGATTTGGAATATAGCGCACAATGCAACTTGTATGATTTGATTTAATGTGGTTTTTTTACCGTTGAAATAGTATAAATCACCATCCACTTTCACTATCTCAAAAAGAGCAGCTCAGATATTCTGTCTAGCATCTCATTTAGAGGTTTATAGAAGAAAGAAAGTAAAATGAGATTGGAATATGAAGGCGAGTAAATGATTTTCTTTTAGGGTGGAGGGATTTCAATTGAAATGTCTAAGACAATTAGTTTTGAAATGTAATCATATTTGATTTAAGCCTATGTGAACACTGATTGTGAGCTCTTGGTTTCCTCCTCATTTCACGAATCTTACTGTTGAAAGGATTTTGATCTCTGACTGACACCAGATCCTTTACTGTTTAAGGTAAGAGAACTGGTTTAGGACCAAGTTTACTAAATCCCAGTGTTACCTTAGTATTATTTATATACTATTACCATATTTTTTATTTGTATATTTTCAGTTTTTATTTGAATTTTAGTTTGTTTTAATAATGTTTTGTGCTTTTGTCATTTTTATTGGTTTTAGGTTTGTTTTAAAGGAGTCATGAACTGCATTATTTTATTATTTTATAATGTGTCCTGGGGTGCACTTGTAATGGTAGTGTGATTTTTACATCAAAAATGACCATAATTTAGAAATAAAAGGCATTTTTCTTACCCTGATTTGAAGGGCGTGTCTGCTATGAGACTTCGGTGTAAACGCCCACTGCTGTGATTGGCTGACATCTTTGCATATGAAAATAGCTAAGTATTACATCTGGAAAACTTTTAGCTCATTTTTACTATTACAGCTCTCAAGGTTTAATAATCGTGAAAAGTGTTGATTATTGCATTATATTGAGATCATGGCATGAAAGGTTGCAGTGATGAGCATATAGCTTATGTTGAGTGCATGAATAGTTATTTTGTAATTGTAAATCGATTTCTGCACACTAATGAATGCTTTCATCATACAAACACAATAGTTTTGGTGAGAGTCCAGAACTCAATCGCTGATTGTAAAGGGAGCGTTCTTTGATCGCTTTCTAAGTTAATCACAGTTTAAATAACAGATTATTTTCATCTTACTAAGAGAAACAACGTGAAGTTGACTGTTTTGTTAGTTCATGTTAAGTTCATGTTAGCTCTGGTCCAATAAATAGTATTAATATTTCTATGTAGTTTTAATTTATATTGATTTTGGTTTTAGTCAAATTTAGTCAACTTCAACTTATTTTATTTTACTATCCACTAACCCCCTAACTTGTTAAGATCATACGCTTTTAGAAAATTCTCCAGAAGTTCTTCACCCCACTTTCTGGGAAATTATATTTTGGATGTTAAAATACTGTTTTCGGTCATGTTTAATGTGCATAGCTCACTATTAGTAAGTCATTTTATTGGTTGATTCTCTGAAAAGTGTAAATATATGTGGTGCTATCAGAACGTTGCTGTTTGTTTAAGCCTGATAAAGCAGTGTAACATTGACTTTGAGGCACGATTACCTTTTTGGACCAATGGTAAATGGGAGGGGTGTTTGAGAAACCTGTATGAATACTGTTATTATTTTTGTAATAGCACCCACTAGCAGTGTTTTTGTCATTTGCGTCCACTTACCTGGCTGGTAAGATTTGTCTTGCGCCAATTTTTAGATCATTCTTAGATCTCTGACACCATATCATTTTATATTTCTTGCTCTTACAGTCTTCGTTTCAGTTTGCTCTGCATATGAAGTTGGTCTTTAGCATGTTGTTCATATGCGTCACTACACTTGCAGTGTTTAATTCAGACATGTGGAATGCTTACCCAGCACTGAGGCGCTTCCTGTAGGAGGCTTGCTTTGTAAATACAGTAAACTGTGTGTTCTCTCACCTTTACTATTTATTATTCTAAGTAAGTATTTCAATCTCTGCACTGAAGCGCCTCAGGTGGCTTTTTGATTTGCATATGGTAGATATCCAGCAGCAGTTCACCTCAGTGTTTTTCAGCCTCAATGGCATCTGTTAGCTTGTGCATTTTGATTTTATTTCGACAATAGAATAACACAATCAAAATGCAAGTTGATTGTGGAAGAGGTGGAGATCATGACTGTTCAGACTGAACCATTTAAATTATATTTCATAACAATTTCTGCTCCTCAGGGGCTTAAAGTCGTGACAATGGAAAACAAGATGATTCTTCACATCCACTCTTCATACTGGATATTTTCTGTCCAAATAATCCTGTTTAGAATGGATGATTTATATTTTATGTTTTTACCATATGCGGACAGATACAGTACAGCTACAGTACATGAACACATGCTAAGCTAAGCTTCTGAAACCATGTACAGACAAATTGCAAATTTTCAGCTCAGATAATTACTGTGTGCAATTTTAAATTTTCATTAAGATTTAATATTTGTAAAAGTAATTGAGTGCTGTAGGGATGTATTTTGTTGGCCAAAACCTTGACAGAGTTGCCAGATTGGGTTGACGATTTCCATCACAAAAACCTCCCCAAAACATTCACTGCCAAAAGAATGTGATAGAATTCTATTGTCACAACAACCAAGATTTATAAAGACCAGTTACCTCCTTAAAACTAAATATAGCAAAATAAAATTATAAAAATGAATCAACATCAAATCAAATTAGCAAAGGAACAAAACATGGCATGAGCAAAAATGTTTCTACCCAAACAGGTAGAAACTATTAAAGTATGTCAAATATTTGCATGTAACTCTCAGAACTTGAACGCTCAGAAAACACATGCATCGTTTACAATGTCAACAGCAAAAACAAGCCAATTCAAGTGGAGACAAAAAAGCATGGTAATCACAATAAGTAATGTAATTGCAACACACTCACGCACACACCATAACAGCTGAAAATGTGTCATTAGTGTTCTAAAATGAATAATAATAATAATTGTAACAGTCCATTGTAGGCAAGTTTGCAGAACCCAGGTGCAGTTTAGTGAAACAAAGTGACATAAAATATAATCCAAAACAGGCTTGACTTGACTATGGCTTGATGTAGACTTGATACAAAGGGCCATATCATGCGACGCCAGGTGTGACACGAGTGTTTTGTGCTAGTTTCAGCCTGACGCAGTTATCATTTTCACATTTGCACCCATTTGTGCGCCCATGGGCATGTTGGTCTGAAAACGAGGTGTGTTCTGATGCATTGTTGCGTTTTGCTATTTTGAGTCAACTGAAAACCACCATTGACCAACTGAAATCTGGTCTAAAGTTAATGGAGCAGTATTTTTTTTTGTTATTTAAAGGGTGCATTAGTAATATGCACCTATAAGCGGGTGCACAACACGCATTGTTACACACACAGGGACGTGCAGCAGCACACAAACATGCCAAATATTAAAAATGACACTCTGATTGGTTTATGGCATGTTATGCCCAAAACACACCCATGACTCATTAAGAGACTAGGTACAACCCTTTTGGACCATTTTTTCCGTCGTTAAACTAGCGAAAGTGGATTTGGACACATCCTAAGTGCACCAGCCCCATGCACTTCAGACCATGTGCTTCGATCGTTAAAATAGAGCCCAAAGTCTTGGCATGAACATAAATACACTCACCAAACAATGTTACATGAACAAAGCTAAACAATGAAACATGAGGGCTATTTATACACAAAACTAATGAGCAAACAAGGGACACCTGTGCACAATCAAACAATGATCCAATGAGAACAGAGCAGAGTATCACATGACAAGACAAACCAATGAGATATAATGACATATAAGACAAGGGAAGCACAAGACAAGGGCTGAATCCCAAATTGCACCCTAAACCCTCACGATGACATGAGGGCAAGGAGGTCACAAGACAGGAACATGAAACATGGCTAAGGCAAACTACAAAATAAAAGAAAACAAACAAAACCCAAACTCAACGTTATAATAATGCACATACCTTTGTGTTGCGCTTTAACTTGAAACAGAACTACATGTACTTCTTTCTTGAAGTACACATTGTAGAACATTAATCAGTTTTTACTGTGAAAATTCTGCGAATCATCACGTCTACCTGCTGATCTCTGATTGGCTAAAAGTGTGGGCTCGTCAACACCAGCTGACTCTGCAGTGGGTGTGTTTAATGATGTCATGATAACTGATTGGATGGTGCACACTTTAAAATTTAAATGTTTGAAAACCACCAAACTGACCCCAAACCAGCCCAAACTTTGCCTACCTGCCCAAACCAATTTTTACCTGCCCAATCAAATTAAAAACTGCCCAATTGACCCTTTGCCAGGAGTTTGATTGACAGGCGATCTAACCAATCATAATGCTGAATCCGCCGTTATGTCCGACAAAGCAGTCAGGGGAGTTAGATTAACGTTGGTGGAATTGTACTTGAATAATTGTCTGTACTGACATCTTTCTGTGGGTGAAACAACATTCCTTCTGATGTTCATTCATGTATAAATGCTATAAATTGACTAGTAGGAAGAGGTGATCGGATCACGAGCCGCTTGAGCTTAGGCGCGAGAGCGCCACGGCTTGTCGGACATAGCAACAGTAACTAAAGGGGTTGGGTTTTTGCGAATGGTCAATTGGGTGGAAATCCACCCAATCTGGCAACAATGATCCTTGAAAAGGTTTTTAGCTCTTTAGCACTTCCAGTTCTATAAACCAAAAGTCAGATTTGAATAAGGTCTGTTGTTAAAACAAGATCACAATACTTTTTTTTTATTTGTCTTGAAAACGGCAGTTGCTAACAGGAGGCTAAATGGGACTACAGAGGTTGTCGGTGGCATTAAACGTCATGGTTTTTGTAGAGGAAACTAGAATGATGCTAACTTCCGGGTTGGCCTTCAAAAATGCGGCATAACTACGATCCTCTATTAACATGATATTCACTAACTACCTGTTTTTTTTATTATTTGATGCCTGCAATTTCTGCACCACTACCATCATTAAAAGGCAGAAAACAATGACTGTTTTCAAATAGGTTTTCAAAAGGCTCCACCTGTCTGCTAATGAATGCATTAACATGCACATTCTTACAGTATTAATTAATGGTGCAAAAAAATGTAAGGTCATGCAAAAGCCTTAAACTGTTATTGTATCAAATCAAGTCCCACCCACATTTTTTTTTTCTAGTTGAATATTCTGTTTCACTTATAAGGGAGTAAAAAAGGGCTAATAAAAGGAAGGAAGTTAATAAAATAGGTTGCAAATGCAGTTTCATGTTGACTTTGAGCATAATAAAGTTGAAAAGGGGAATATATTTTCTGCCTCTCAGCCCCCCACTTTATTTTGGGTGGTATGGACAAGTGTGAGTTATGGATTGTAGGACCATTAAATGCTTAGCGGTAAATCCTGGGCTTCCTGCTGAGCCAAGGCTGGACTTTTCCCACAGGCAGATGCTGTGGAGTCAGGATGGGGACTTTTTTTTGTTGGTATTAGAGGTGGAGGAGGTAGGGTTAAGAGTTAGCCGAGGTGGAGTGGCGTTAAGCTGACGTGTTAAGGGGAGTGATTAGAAACAGAAGAGGTTTGGTCAGGGCCGAGCCGGGCTGGAGTCAAATGTGGCAGTGTTGGTGCTCGTAGGGGAGGGTGATAAGAACCGTTAACTGTTAAGGAGGTTAAGAGCAGACGAGGTGGGGTCACGGAATAGAGTAAATATAACAGAGGAAGGGTAAATTATCTTGAGCTACTCCCAGACTCGGACATATTTCAGAAATGGAAATATTTTAACGTGATTAGCTGTGAAATATTGCAACAATGTGTACAGTTTGTACCCTCATAAATATTCATCTCAATTGTAGAGACGTTTCCTCAACAGGCCAATGTGAGCTAATTTTTCTTTGTTTTGGTGAAAATATTAATGCTCTGTTCCAAAACCTAGACTTCTTTGATAGCATTCATTATGTATTTTGTCCTGCGCCATAATTTTGAATGAACATTTGTTGTATTTTGGAAAAAAAAGGCCTCTAAAGATTTCAAACAAGACATATTTAACAGAATTAGGACATTTACTTAAACCTACATTAAGTAAAAAATATAATGGATATGCACTATTGTTCAGAAGTTTGAGGTCAATTTATTTATTTATTTATTTATTTATTTATTTATTTATTTATTTATTTATTTATTTTTTAAAGAAATTAATACTTTTCTTCAACAAATCAGCATTTTACAATGATTTCTGAAGGATCATAAGTAGTAATAATGCTGAAAATTCAGCTTGGCCATTCCGTGTCAATTCAACCAGAGGTCACCGGCTTGAATTTTTGATTTTGTTAATATTTTTTCTGTAGAAAGACAAACATAAATAATGATGAAATCCAAAATATTAAATGTGTATTTACTGAGTAATCCACTGTTTTGCAGAGGGGGGTCATTTGGGAGATTTGGAGCCAAATTAGAGGGTTATAAAATTGACTTTAGAAAGATGGCAGCATCATTATTTTATTATACCACAGAAATTGGTAGGTCTTTTAGTAAAATCTGTTGACTTTAGCGATCTTTGTTTCATTACATGATAATGATGACAGTTAAAAAATGGCAAAAAGCACTTTTTGTGTTTTTTTGCCTCAAGTTTGCATGCCTGTAACTCAAGAAGTATTAAAGATATCTTAATATCCATTTAGATTCTGGTTCTAAAACTTTCCCTCGATGGTTCAATCTCAGAGATATGGACATGTTAATGTGGCTCCATGTGTAAACTGGTAAATTGTACACATTTTCAGTGTTAAAAAAACAAATGTGGGTCACTTTGCATACAGCTGATACTTTTTCTTTTAAAGAGGAATATATGAAGAACAAATAATGTTAAAACTAAAAATGTATCTCTTGATTTTAAGATGGGGAAGTTTCCGAAATTTGGTTGATTTGACATGGAATGACCCAGCTTTGTTATCAGAGAAATAAATTACATATTTATTTTTTATTTTATTTTAATTTGTTATAATATTCCACAATATTGCAGTGTTTACTGTATTTTGATCAAATAAGTGCAGCCTCTGCGACCATAAGAGACTTCAAAAACAATATGTTCATTTTAAAGGTAACTGATTTAACATTTGTAATGACATTTTGATATAATTGATATTTTCTGAAAACTGAGACTTTGTTTTATTGAAAATTTTATTAATAATTATGAATAATTAATAGTTATGAATAAATATCTTGACACATCAGCGCTTTATAATGGCAGTGATAGGTTAAAGAAAGTACCTCCATCTACATCCATCCATCATAAACATACTCCACACGGCTCCGGGGGGTTAATAAAAGCCTTCTGAAGCAAAGTGATGGGTTTGTGTAAAAAGAAAAATCCATATTTAACACGTTATGAAGTAAAAAATATCCAGACCGGTTTCCATATCGAACTTAGGAAGAAAGCACAATGCCTCTCGCAGTTTAAAAAGCTTACGCTGCGTTCTACGCCTTCCCTATTCAAATGCAAAAAGCTTAACTGATGAGACGCCAGTTCCCTTTTTTGTATCTTGAATACTAAAGGTGGTCTGGCGGAAGCTAGATATTTTACTTCATAACTTGTTAAATATGGATATTTTTTACACAAACGCATTTCTTTACTCTCCCCGGAGCCGTGTGGAGAAAGTTTCTGATGGATGGATGCACTTTCTTCAGCTCATACTTGGTATCACTCACTGCCATTATAAAGCTCAGATGCATCAGGATGCATATTTATCAGACTCCGATTGTGTTCATCAGAAAAAAGAAAGTCATATACATCTAGGATGGCTTGAGGGTAAGTAAATCTTGGGGTAATTTTCATTTGAAAGTGAACTATTCCTTTAGCCAGTATTTTCTTAGGTACAGTAAGTACACATACTGTAAAATAAAGTGCAACAATAACTATTTATTGATATCTTCTGGTACTGAATTATATATTATAGTCAACATTTATCATGTTTCCTTCACTATTTTTTGCCATCTCTGCTGCCAATAAAGAGGTTTCTTAGAAAAAGTTTACATTTTGTTACAGCCTATGCACCAATGATGCCTTAAAATGCTTCTCATTTAGGCAGCTTGCTAGGTTTTGGAACAGAACCCATGTCCCTTCAAAAGAAATATCCTATTCAACAGAATTCTGTACAATGTCAAGGTACCCAAATAGATCAGGAACAGCTGTTAGCGGATCCTCACATTTACCCAACTCCCATTCTCAAGGTCAGCCAGACCCCTCTCAGAATTCCTCAACAGGATTTTCCCTGAACACGTCACCTGACCTCTGTGTACACGGCTCATGGGGTGGTCATCAATGCTGGAGGTAACTGTTGACTCAAGGGTTATTGTCCTATAACCTATTTTTATTGGTTTTTCATCACCTCAGCAGAGCACATAAGCCATCAATCACCATCTCACTAGATTATTGGCTGGTTGTGGAGTCAATGGCTGACTCTGGTGTGTTTTTAGAGACATACTAATGTTCAGCTTAGTCCAGAAATGGATTAATGGATTGTCTGAAATGATTGGATGTACAGTGGGTATGGAAAGTATTCAGACCCCCTTAAATTTTTCACTCTTTGTTATATTGCAGCCATTTGCTAAAATCATTTAAGTTCATTTCTTTCCTCATTAATGTACACACAGCACCCCATATTGACAGAAAAACACAGAATTGTTGACATTTTTGCAGATTTATTAAAAAAGAAAAACTGAAATATCACATGGTCCTAAGTATTCAGACCCTTTGCTCAGTATTTAGTAGAAGCACCCTTTTGATCTAATACAGCCATGAGTCTTTTTGGGAAAGTTTTTCACACCTGGATTTGGGGATCCTCTGCCATTCCTCCTTGTCCTCTCCAGTTCTGTCAGGTTGGATGCTAAACGTTGCCATTTTTAGGTCTCTCCAGAGATGCTCAATTGGGTTTAAGTCAGGGCTCTGGCTGGGCCATTCAAGAACAGTCACGGAGTTGTTGTGAAGCCACTCCTTCCTTATTTTAGCTGTGTGCTTAGGGTCATTGTCTTGTTGGAAGGTAAACCTTCGGCCCAGTCTGAGGTCCTGAGCACTCTGGGGAAAATTTTCATCCAGAATATCCCTGTACTTGGCCACATTCATCTTTCTCTCGATCGCAACCAGTCGTCCTGTCCCTGCAGCTGAAAAACACCCCCACAGCATGATGCTGCCACCACCATGCTTCACTGTTGGGACTGTATTGGACAGATGATCAGCAGTGCCTGCTTTTCTCCACACATACCGCTTAGAATTAAGGCCAAAAAGTTCTATCTTGGTCTCATCAGATCAGAGAATCTTATTTCTCACCATCTTAGCAAACTCCATGCTGGCTTTCATGTGTCTTGCACTGAGGAGAGGCTTCTGTCGGGCCACTCTGCCATAAACCCCCGACTGGTGGAGGGCTGCAGTGATGGTTGACTTTCTACAACTTTCTCCCATCTCCCGACTGCATCTCTGGAGCTCAGCCACAGTGATCTTTGGGTTCTTCTTTACCTCTCTCACCAAGGCTCTTCTCCCCCGATAGCTCAGTTTGGCCGGACGGCCAGCTCTAGGAAGGGCTCTGGTCGTCCCAAACGTCTTCCATTTAAGAATTATGGAGGCCACTGTGCTCTTAGGAACCTTAAGTGCAGCAGAAATGTTTTTGTAACCTTGGTCAGATCTGTGCCTTGCCACAATTCTGTTTCTGAGCTCTTCAGGCAGTTCCTTTGACCTCATGATTCTCATTTGCTCTGACATGCACTGTGAGCTGTAAGGTCTTATATATACAGGTGTGTGGCTTTCCTAATCAAGTCCAATCAGTATAATCAAACACAGCTGGACTCAAATGAAGGTGTAGAACCATCTCAAGGATCAGAAGAAATGGACAGCACCTGAGTTAAATCAAAGACTATAGAATAACACAAGACGTGTCACTCGTATTGTTTTGAATGGGAGAAAGTGTAACGCGCAATATGGCCGAATACGTCCCGCCTTCTAAATAAGAGCCAAATGTCGACTGGTAAAGTCATCGCGTCACTGCAGCGGCCGTTAGAAGCACCGGTTTCTATAGAAACGGTCAGACACGCGCCTCCGAAATGAGGCACAAGAGACACGCATTTAGGTCTGCGCATGCGCATTAGCTTGATCCAACATAAAAATACATTTTTTTTTGTCATGATTCGAGCGTTTGGAAAAAAAAGTTATGAGACAGCAAATGGCTGCAATATAACAAAGAGTGAAAAATTTAAGGGGGTCTGAATACTTTCCGTACCCATTGTAACTGATTGGTGCTCAAGAGGCTTCCTCCCTCCTCTAGTACTCTTGTTTACACATCTCCATGAGCAGCTCACGCCATGAAGTGCCTTCTAATTGCTTTAGGAAGCAAGTTGTGTGTAATTGCCTCGTAAGTATGTACGTTTATGAATGTTTAGATATGTGAATGAGTGTTTGTTAACTGCCATGCTTTACATTCGTTACCCAGAAACACTTGCTGGCATGCTGCGAGTACATTTGTCACAGGTGTCAGGTTGATAAAAGTGTTGCCATGACATGCACCTCCATCCTCTTGAGCTCTTGCTTATTAAAGTGCCTTCAGAAGATAACAGAGATCAACAGAGAGCTGGAACAAGCCAAACAAGGACAATCTTAACGTAAGACTAATGACAGAGTACAACTAAGGATGGCTGGTACTAGAGGTGTGCGATATGTATAGTCTACATAATTTCCTAATTGTTGTTTTAATGGTGTGGAATCTGACTTTATTGAGTGTATCACTCAATTTGGGGGGTAAAAATGCAAAAACACGCCTTTATGTAGCCTATTAGAAGGCCCCAAAAATTAAATATATGACTGCAAAAATGCCCCTGTTTGAGTCTTTGTTTTATATTTCTGTATGATATAGTTAAGCAGTATCACATGAGCAAGAGTGCTGTTTCTCCCGCATATCAGCATGATTTTAAACAACAGTTCAATAAACAAAAACTCAATATTGAGTTACATTTCAGACACAATATTGTCAATATTGTCTGTTTTTTCTCTATTTTGCTCACAAAAATAGTTCTAAAAAATGCCGTAAATTGTGTCTTTCTCTTTAAATAAATTTAATTGCTATTAACATTTTCATAAGGATAAAAAAAAAAAATCTATTATCTCTTCTAATGCTGTAAACAGCATTCAGGGTGCTCTTTCTTGCACATGACTAAATTATTAAAGGTTACAAATAACAACAGAGTCCAAACTATTAGTTGCAATTGACTTTTAGACATAATCATCAATACTCAAATAATAAAAAAAAAGTGTAAATTGCACATAAGGCAGGTTTTGCATTACCTTCTAAATCTAATTTAAAAATATGACACAGTTTACACAGTTACTGTCATAACTTGTTTTCATGACAAATTTATTTAAATATATATTAAATAATTTAAGGGTCCTTGATTATGAATTCACTTTTTTAACTTTAGTTAGTGTGTAATGTTGCTGTTTGAGCATAAACAACATCTGCAGAGTTACGATGCTCAATGTTCAATGCAAAGGGAGATATAGCTTTTTAAAGACTATAACAAACAGCTGGTAGGGACTACGTCGAGCTTCTTCCCAGGTTAGTGACATCACAAACCCTAAAATTTACATAAACCCTGCTCCCAAGAACACGTAACAAAGGTGGTGAGGCAATGTTGGGCTGCTTTAGAGAAGAGGAAGAGTTGTTGTAGTTGAGTTTTGTTGACATGTCGTCCTTTTACGCCGGACTGCTTCACAAACGAGGGTCAATTCAATGCTGGATTTGCACAAAAGATGAACATGACGGCACATGCTAGTGGATGAGTTGAATCAACTCCACAGCAACTACATAAATTTATCCACTAACCATTCAGAAACGTCCAGTTTCATTCTAAAAGTTGTAACTTCTTCCTGAGTCTCTCCATCAGTGTCGACTCCGGTTTGAACAATGTAAGTCTGAACACTGTTACTGACAATCCTCATTTTGGCTGCGTGAGATTCTCCAGCTTTGTTGTTGTTGAGCTGTTAAAGCTCCGCCCTCTTCTGAAAAGGGGGCCGGGAGCGGCAGCTGATTTGCATTTAAAGGGACACACAGCGTGTTTTTGCTCACACCCAAATAGGGGCAAATTTGACAAGCTATAATAAATGATCTGTGGGGGATTTTGAGCTGAAACTTCACAGACACATTCTGGAGACACCAGAGACCTATATTAAAAAGGGGTCCCCTTTAAGACATTAGTAACAAGTAAAATAAATATAATGAATATATGAGCTAATATAGTCCATATATTTAGTGAAATGCTTCATTTCTCTAGTGAACTAACATGCTGTGGACACTAAATGACTTGCCTGAGGTAAATGTAATGCTACGTGAGATATTATTCTCAAGCTGTTTTATTGATGTCTTTCCGGGGTGAAACACTGGTTGAGAGATTACATGTAAACATATCTATGCATAGACTGTCTGTTCTTCTTCTTCTGCTCTTTTTCCTGTTGTGCTGGTTAGCAAACAGTGTTGCATTTCCGTGCATGCCCCCTTCTGGATTGGAGTGTGAATTGCCTGTGACTGACTGTATTTGTCATCTGATTGTATGCACCGAACTGTGATGTCCGTACTGTGGCCGTTCGGGACAAATACATGTACCGTTATACTCCTATAGTAGGTGAAAAACAGTATGTGAGCTGAGTAGTATGTTTAAATTCATAGTATTCATAAAACTGTAAGCGAAAAGTATCCGGTTGACCTACTACAGTACTTCCGGCGAGATTCTGAAATGTGCAATCAATCGACACTGTATTATCCCATGATAATGCATGGGCAGAGCATTTGTGAATAGAAGTGAAGCGACACATGACAACGACAACATGGTGAACATAGTACATCCAAATTTGAATATATACTACACAAATTCATACTATAACATTCTTTTTTTACGGTCGTGAAGTAAGTTTCAGACCAAATGTAGTACCTATGTGATTTCAGACGCAGCATGTGAAAGTGATGTGACGTGAAGACCAAGAATGGTAACCCATCTGCATTTAACCCATCCAAGTTCGTGCACATACATGTGCAGTGAGTAGTGAAGATGCACTCAATGACTGCTGGATTAAATTCATATTTAAAGTATCATTTTATTTAATTTTTCACTGACTTTTCACTTTGGACTTTTAAAACATTAAATTCATAACATTATTTGTGTAATTGTAATTGCACTGTAAATACATCTAAATATCTGTGCCACTTCTGCAGTGCAAAAATAGATTTTATTGATACTGATTTTATTTGACAAATGCGACAAATCCCTTAAAATATTAAGTATAATTTTATTTTTTTTAATATCGCACACCCCTAGCTGATACTCTAGTATTTCGTAAACAACTCTGTTTTCTTATATTTACCGTTTTGCTCAACAGAATTGACAGTGACGGACACTGTGGGTAGGAGGTAAGAACTTGAGGACGACACAGTTCCTCACATCAAGAACTTGAGGACAGCATGAACAAAGGGGTTTTTTATGCTGCTTGACCTCTTAGTGAGGGTAGGCCTGCTTTCATAATGAGATCAAAGATCTGGCACCATCTTCTAACACCTGCATTTGCTAAAACATTCAGCCTGAGGGTACAGTACTAGCAGAACGGTCCAGCAGCAGTGGCTAATGAAAGCACACAACGAACTTGATTACTTTGTACTCTAGGTATTTTAGCCCTGAAAGCTGTCAGTAGTCTGTATTGTGTTTACAACTTCAGTTGCTTCACATTGTATTCCAGTTGAGTTCATTCTTAAAAATAAAGGTTTTCGCAGTGATGCCATGGAACAGTGGTGCTCAATCCTGTTCCTGAAGATTCCTGAAGAACCCTGATCCAACGCACTTGTAATTAACAACTACTCCTGAAGATCTTAATTAGCTAGTTTAGTTGCATTTGATTAGGGTTGAAGCTGAACTTTACAGGAAAGTAGATCTTCAGGAACCGGATTGGGCATCCCTGCCATAGACGAACCATTTTTGGGTTCCTCAAAGAACCTGAACAGTTCTTAAAAGAACCATTTTTGTCTGATGTGGAGAATATTTTCCCACTATAAAGAACCTTTTGTTGCAGTGAAAAGTTTCCATGGATGTTAAAGGTTCGAGCCATCAATCCCAATAAAGAACTTTTATTTTGAAGAGGATGTTGTGGACTAAATTTGATGAATAATGTTACTGAATCATGGTCTTTGGGTTGGTCATAGCCTTTAGGTTATGACTCAGCTTTTGTTCTAAACAATAAGCCACATATCTGCTCGATTAATCCTTGCATACCAACTGCTTCTGGTATGACAAAAAACACCAAGAACATCAAAGTATGGCCATAGGGAGCAAGCTGAACCCCGCAGGGCAGTTTTGCTCACGCTGATTGGAATATGTTCAAAGAGTCTGCAACATGCTGAGATTACACTGATGAATATGCATTATCCATCATGGGCTACAATCAGCAGGTGGGTGGAAGATGTTGTCACCAGAACCATCACCACACATCCCTTCTGAAGGCTCTGGCTATATACACACTCCAGAGTTGCTGTCTTGCTGAATATCCAAATGAACTTATATTTATCATGAGTTTGCAGTGTGAATCAAATGTCCCATGTGCCAGTTCACAAGTATAAACAATCTCTCAAAAAGGATTCATCACTTAATGTATACTCTGAATCAGTTAGAGCAGCTACTGAATCTGACTCATTTACGAAACTATAAGTTTTAATGACTTTCAGTGGTTTCGTTCTCAACATGAAGCAAGTTTTGTGTATTTGAGATTCGAGAATCTTAAATGCAAGTTTGTTTTGAAATGTACGTATATACACTTGTTCAAAAGTTTTTAGTCAGCAACATTTTATGTTTTTGACAGAAATATATTATGCTCACCAGTGCTGCATTTACTCACTAAAAAACAGTAAAAACAGTAATATTGTTAAATATTATTGCCATGTTATAACTGTTATATTAGTCTTCAGTGGCATGATTCTTCATGAATCATGCTTGATTCATGTCAAGGAAACACTTCTTACAATTATCAATGTTGAAAACAGTGCTGCTTAATATTTTTGTGGAAACTGTGGCATTTTATATAAGCAATATCTCATGAGCAGCTGTGCGATATGGCTGTATATCAGCACGGCTATGATTCGGCCGTTGGTATTTGAGGTCTAAATCGCTACATCCTCTACTAAAAAAAACTCTTAAAACTAAATTTCATGACATAAAAACAGTAGCAGTACTGGGGAATTATCGCACGGCTCTCTGCCAATCAGATTCGAGAAATGTTGTATAAACACACACACACTCACAAAATCCTAGGCCAAATATTTAGTGGTCTTTTAATAGTCTTAACTATTTTAATCACAAATCACTTTTCCGGAAATTAGCAAGAATTCCACAAATATTGTAGATAAAGTAACTTATCACGGAATAACCTTCCCCAACCTGCTGACAGCTTTTCACAGGAAGAAGAGTCAGTATTATTCCACTCAATGTCGATGGCTTCAAACTGTTCTTGAGTAGCTGAAAAATGTCTCCCAGTTCATTTGAGTTTAATGTGAGACCAAATATTCACTATAGGGTTCAAATCTGGACTCTGATCAGGCCAAAACATGAGCCTGATTGACTTGTTCTCAAGCCACTTCTTGTTGTCTTTACAGTGTGGGCTGAGCCGGAGCATTGTCTTTTTGAAAAATAACATCTGATCATTCCTCTTTAGATAACTACTTTTTATTTTGGGAAGCAAGCCATTCAGCAATATATTCTCCTGAACTCCAAAGCATTAAATTAATTTTCACAGTGAAGTAGCTCACCATTAACAACAGCTAAAATGACAGCTCTTCCTCCATGCTTCACTATGCTAGAGATGCATTTATTATTATATTTCTCAGCAGAATTTCGTTGATGCCACTCTGGAGCATCACCATGCAACTTGTGTTTCATTGTGATTCATCACTCCACACACGACTTCCCATATTCTGTCAAAACCTTCATTCTGTCTTTGATGTTTTTCTGAGACTGCAGTTGCTTTTTAAGCAGTGCATTTGCTTAAATGTCGCTAATTTCCTGACCAATAAGACAATTAAAAGCTTAGTGCTTAGTTGGCCCATTGTTTTGCCCAAGAGTATATGTATACATTTGAAGTGTGCTATGAAAAATAAGTTGTTTTATAAGATAAGTCACAAGAATTTTGCAGCTGGCAGGATTCATTTATGACACTACACGACTACGTTTCTAAGGTTTCTGCCAACGGTAACTGATTGTCATAAAAAAGACTCTGAAAGCATTTATCTGACGTAAGGGACATTTTATGATGGTCTTACAAGGGGTAAGAGACTCAAATTGTCGTTGGCGCTTTTTCAGAATGATTTAGAGTCAGGATGCTTTTACCAACTCATGCACCCATTGCTCAGGGTAAATGTTGAATCTTCATTGTCCCACTGACTTCAGAGCTGAGGAATGCTAGAGTGACCAGATGTTAACCTGGCCCTGTTTTAAAGAAGTTATGATCCAGGATTAGGTCCTCCTCTGACTGTACTGATCCTTGGCACCAAGTACTAAAAGTCAAAAGCTTATCTAGGGTTAGTTTAGTCTGAGAAAAGGTACTGGCCTGCTGCCATTAACCCAGAGACCAGCTTGGAGAAACCAGCTGGAGTTTTCTCCACATTGAGTATACTCACTCTGACGGCGTCGTCACATTCCTTCGGTCAGAGCGGAGCCTTTCACTTCCAATCTTTGATGTTAGAACTCAACTTAGTGCTTTACTTATTTGGCACTTATGCCCTGCTGAGACAATGTATCTACAGTTCCCTAATAGAGTGGCTGATGAAACATCTTCTGGCACATGAAAACACACACACCTGTGCCTGCTCTTGTAAATGCCAGTGGAAGTGTGCTGAGCCTTTAGTAATGAGCTTGTATGTGGCGCTAAGCTGAACGAAACCCAGTACGGTTCCTCCAATGCTGCCTGAAATTTAAGATGAATCAAAACCAGGTTAAATTACGGCAAGAGTTAAGGGGCGTACAAACTAAGGTTGATACTGTAATGAAAAATATTAAGTTCAATTCACATATAGCACTTTTCACAATACATATCATTTTAAGGCACAGAGTGCAAGGTTATGAGATGCTTTATGTGAATGCTTGGCTAAAGAGATGTGTCTTTAATCTAGATTTAAACTGGGAGAGAGTCTCTGAGCCCCGGCTATTCCAGAATTTAGGAGCCAAATGTGAAAACGCTCTCACTCCTTTAGTAGGCTTAGATATCCTAGGTACAACCAAAAGTCCAGAGTTTTGTGACCTTAAAGAGCGTGATGGATTGTAGGGCAGTAAAAGACTTAAAATACACAGGAGCTAAACCATTTAGGTCCTTATAGGTCAGTAGCAATATTTTGTTATCGATGCAGAACCAGGTAGCCAGTTTAAAGCCTTCCGAAGTGTATATGACTTTCTTCTTTCAGACAAACACAATCAGAGTTATATTAAAATATATCCTGGCTCTTCCAAGCTTTATAATGGGAGTGAATAGTAACCGAGATTTTGAAGCCCAAAAAAGGTCATCCATCATAAAAGTAATCCATACGACTCCAGTGGGTAAATTAAGGCCTTCTGAAGCAAAGCGATGCATTTTTGTAAGTAAAATATCCATATTTCTAAGTTTATAAACTAGAATCATTGGCTTCTGTACACAAATCAATCCTGGAGGTGAACTTTGAAATGACACATTACGTATTGACGAAGACGGAAGCGCAGAGGATAGTGCAAAACATAACACCGGTCATGAATTCAAAGTCTAAAATGAGAATTTTGAGAAATGTAGGAGGAAACTTGAGTTTGTTTTCTAGCCCTTTTTGTTTGAACCGCGAGAGGCATCTACTCTCACCTAAACTTACGCTACGCCTAAATCCTACGTTATATGCCAGAACTCGACTCTTTCGTGAACGCGCAGACGGACGTTACCGGAAGCTAGTAATTATAATCTTGTCTAGTCAAGTCACGTCATGTCACGTCTCATCTCGTCTCGTTTTGTCTCGTCAAGTCATGTCTCGTCAAGTCACATCAAGTTTCATCAAGTCAAGACTCGTCAATCTCGTCAAGTCAAATCAAGACTCATCAAGTCAAGTCTCGTCAAGTTTCATCAGTCTCATCAAGTCAAGACTAGTCAAGTCTCGTCAAATCAAGTCGTCTCGTCAAGTCATGTCTCATCAAATCAAGTCTCGTCAAGTCTCGTCAAATCAAGTCTCGTCAAGTCTCGTCAAATCAAGTCTCGTCAAGTCTCGTCAAGTCAAGACTCATCAAGTCAAGTCTCGTCAAGTTTCATCAGTCTCATCAAGTCAAGACTAGTCAAGTCTCGTCAAATCTCGTCAATCTCCACAAGTCAAGTCAAGTCTCGTCAAGTCTCGTCAAATCAAGTCTCGTCAAGGCAAGTCAAGTCTCGTCAAGTCTCATCAGTCTCATCAAGTCAAGACTCGTCAAATCTCGTCAAGTCTTATCAATTCACGCCAAGTCTCGTCAAGTCTCGTCAAGGCAAGTCTCGTCAAGTCTTGTCAAGTCACGCCAAGTCTCGTCAAGTCAAGTCTCGTCAAGTCTTGTCAAGTCACGCCAAGTCTCGTCAAGTCAAGTCTCGTCAAGGCAAGTCTCGCCAAGTCTCGTCAAGTCAAGTCTCGTCAAGTCTTGTCAAGTCACGCCAAGTCTCGTCAAGTCTCGTCAAGTCAAGTCTCGTCAAGGCAAGTCAAGGCAAGTCAAGTCTCGTCAAGTCTCATCAAGTCTTGTCAAGTCTCATCAAGTCTTGTCAAGTCTCAAGTCTCGTCAAGTCAAGACTCGTCAAATCTCATCAAGACTCGTCAAATCAAGTCTTGCCAAGTCTCGTCAAGTCAAGTCTCGTCAAGTCTCATCAAGTCTCGTCAAGTCTCGTCAAGTATCGTCAAGTCTCGTCAAGTCAAGTCAAGTCAAGACTCGTCAAGTCTCGTCGTCTCGTCAAGTCTTGTCAAGTCACGTCAAGTCTCTTCAAGTCTTGTCAAGTCTCGTCAAGTCAAGACTCATAAAGTCTCGTTGTCTTGTCATCTCGTCAAGTCTTGTCAATTCACGTCAAGTCTTGTCAAGTCTTGTCAAGTCTTGTCAAGTCTCGTCATGTCAAGTCTCGTCAAGGCAAGTCTCGTCAAGTCTCGTCAAGGCAAGTCTCGTCAAGTCTCGTCAAGGCAAGTCTCGTCAAGTCTCGTCAAGGCAAGTCTCGTCAAGGCAAGTCTCGTCAAGTCTCGTCAAGGCAAGTCTCGTCAAGTCTCGTCAAGGCAAGTCTCGTCAAGGCAAGTCTCGTCAAGTCTCGTCAAGGCAAGTCTCGTCAAGGCAAGTCTCGTCAAGTCTCGTCAAGTCTCGTCAAGTCAAGTCTCGTCAAGTCAAGTCTCGTCAAGTCTCATCAAGTCTCATCAAGTCAAGTCTCGTCAAGTCTCGTCAAGTCAAGTCTTGCCAAGTCTCGCCAAGTCAAGTCAAGTCATGTCTCATCAAATCAAGTCTCGTCAATCTCGTCAAGTCAAATCAAGTCTTGTCAAGTCACGTCAAGTCAAGTCTCGTCAAGTCTCATCAGTCTCATCAAGTCAAGTCTCGTCAAGTCTTGTCAAGTCAAGTCAAGACTCGTCAAGTCTCGTCGTCTCGTCAAGTCTTTTCAAGTCACGTCAAGTCTTGTCAAGTCTCGTCAAGTCTCATCAAGTCAAGTCTCGTCAAGTCAAGACTCGTCAAATCTCGTCAAGACTCGTCAAATCTCGTCAAGACTCGTCAAGTCTTGTCGTCTCGTCAAGTCTTGTCAAGCCACGTCAAGTCTTGTCAAGTCTCGTCAAGTCTCGTCAAGTCTCGTCAAGTCTCGTCAAGTCTTGTCAAGTCTCGTCAAGTCTCGTCAAGTCAAGTCTCGTCAAGTCTCGTCAAGTCTTGTCAAGTCTCGTCTTGTCAAGTCTCGTCAAGTCAAGTCAAGCCTCGTCAAGTCTCGAGTCAAGTCTCGAGTCAAGTCTCGAGTCAAGTCTCAAGTCATGTCTCTTCAAGTCTCAAGTCTCTTTAGGTCACGTCACAAAGTCTCATCAAGTCACCAAGTCTCAGGTCAAGTCTCAAGTCATGTCTCTTCAAGTCTCGTCAAGTCTCATCAAGTCTTGTCAAGTCACATCACGTCAAGTCAAAAGTCAAGTCTATATTCAGTAAAACTGCACATGGGTTCAAATCAACTTGCCTTCAGTGGACCTTTGTGACATAACTTTAGTGCTTTAACTTTATTGCAAAGGCAACATTTCTAATTTTCATTTAGTTTAAATTTTCCGATTTAGTATTTTATTTGATTTCAGCTTTATTTCAATTAACAGAAGTGTTTTTAATAGTTGTGTGTTTAAAGACACTAATATAGTTGTAGTTATTTTTCTTGTTGGGAACGGGCCTTTGTGCTCATTCAGAGGCGGCCGTCCAAGTATTTTCTTGTAAAATAAGAAAAGCCCAGCATTAACACTATTAAGATCTGATTTGTATATAAAAGCTGAGGTGGTGATTATAAAGGGGAGTTTGAAGCCTTCATCCATCCACAGACGTATTTTTTTTGTTTAGGGCACTTAAAGGATCACATGTCAGACTGTGAACATCCTCGCAGAGTTTTGTGCAGCTCTCAGAACCTCCCTTCAGTTTCTATTCTTGGTCATGAAATGAAAGTCATTCCTGTTAGCCGTATTATTTTTGCTCTGTCAGGGCTGTTTCCTGTAAGAGATGATGAGAGATGGCTGAGCTGCTCGACTCTTTCCTTTGCTCGCACGTACAGGAGGGAGTTTGTTGTCATAAGTCTGTGTGGGCCCCTGTGAGGTACCTTGGGGCCTCATAGGGAATTTATTGGAGAAGATGTCCCCAGCTAACACAGTCAGCACCTGAAGGACTGAAGTGTGTGTGTGTTTGGGGAACACAGATGGTAGGGTGTTTACAGGGGTGACAGATGAGACTTGTTTAGGCTGTAAACTGTCTGGATTGATGTTTGTGTTTGGGGACAGATTGCGAAAATGTACATGTCAAACATACACACAAACACATTTCTTATGCATACACAAACATTGATTGTGATCTTGCCATCATTAAAGGGTTAGTTCATCCAAAAATCCGTTCCACACCCGTAAGACCTTTGTTAATCTTCCGAACACAAATTAATATATTTTTGATGAAATCCGAAGGCTCCGTGAGTCCTGCATCGCCAGCAATAACACTCCCTTTTTCAATGCCCAGAAAGCTACTAAAATAATTTAAATCAGTTAATGTGACTACAGTGGTTAACCCTTAATATTATAAAGTGACTAGAATAATTTTTGTGTGCCAAAAAAACAAAATAACGACTTTTCAACAATATCTAGTGATGGGCGATTTCAAAAAACTGCTTCATGAAGCTTCGAAGCACTTATGTTGTAATGAAGCCTCATTTACTGAAATCACGTGACACCACTGATTCGAAACAAAAGATTAATAAAGCTTCAAAGCTTCATAAAGCAGTGTTTTGAAATCGTCCATCACTAGAAAAGTTGTTATTTTTTCATATTTTTATTTTATTACTTTTTCACAAAAAATATTCTTGTCGCTTCATAGCATTAAGGTTGAACCACTGTAGTCACATGAACTGTTTTAAATATGTTTTTAGTATTTTTTTTTGGGCATCTGGAAGTGTTAATTATCTTGCTGGCAATACAGACCTCCTGAGACATCGGATTTCTTTAAAATGATCATAATTTGTGTTGTGAAGATGCACGGAGGTCTGGAATGACACGAGAGTGAATAATAAATCAAAGAATTTTAATTTTTGGGTGAACTAACACTTTAACAACAATAACTGGGTCTTTATTTTGACTTGATAAGGGTTTTTAATCTCAAATATTTATGCATCAGGGTTTATATTAATATTTTCAGACACAATAAATTATATTGATAAGCAGTGCTGGGTAGATTACTTACAAAATGTAATCCATACTGAATACAAATTACATGAAGAAAAGTGTAGTTAGTAACATACATTTTATGTAATGTAATCTGATTACTTTTTTGTCCGGTTTTTGTAGGAACTGCAGGGGGTTTGTAAATAGATGAAAAGCTAATGATTACATTTTAAAAATGTTAAATTAAAATAAAATAAAACACTAAAACTATTTTACTTGTTTATGCTGTGTGGTCTCTCAACTAGTGGCCATTCTTATGTGTGCTTTTCCACAAAACTGGAAGACTTTCTGAACATATATAAACAATAGTATTTTTTAGAAAGGAAAATATAACAAAAATAAATAGGAGAAATACATTATTAATTTTGTGAATTTTCATCTGTCATTACTCCAGCAATTTTGTGAATAGTAAGTAATCAACTGTAGTCTAATTACAAGTATTTTAAAATCTAATCTAATCTAATTACAAGTATAATCTAATCTAATTACAAGTATTTAATTATAATTATATATATATATATATATATATATATATATATATATATATATATATATATATATATATATATATATATATATAATTATATTTAAATACTTGTAATTAGATTAGATTTTAAAATAATATAATCTAATTAAAATATTATATTTTAATTTTAAATATAATTTTAAAATATTATATTTTAAAATACTATATATATACTATACTATATATATATATATATATATATATATATATAATATATTATATATAATATAATATAATAATATAATAATATATAATATAATATATATATAGCAGTACAGCAGTGGTGCTGTACATATTGTAAAATTTAAAAAAAAAAGATGGCTGTATTGAATTCAATTTAGAAATAGACATAATATAGTTATTATGTGTGTTCTATATATAAGGAATGAAATAGACATAATTATTCAAAATGTTGTCATTTTTTTATGTTTAGTTGCAAAACTAATATTAAACTAAAGAAGTTCCCCTGTTTTGTGACTGAATTTGGAGCTAGCTCTTGAAATGCTTCTGAATTCTTCTCAACCCTCTCACACACACACACACACACACACACACACACACACACACACACACACACACACACACACACACACACACACACACACACACACACACACACACACACACACACATGCAGCAGGGCTGTTAATTCAGGCTTGTCAGTGAAAGTCGGTGTGGCTGATGAAAGCATGCCGGGCGGCTTCTCTGACCGTGTGCCAAACTCTGCTCTTTAGGGCGTAAGTGCTTGGAGAAGTAGCCAGCGGTTGCATGTATCCATACACACTTGCACCAGCAGACACTCCCAGTGCTCGGGTATATAATTAGATTCATTTTTGATACCAGGTACATTTTGTTTTTAAGCTTCAAACACTTGTAAATAGTTCCCCATTTAATGAGAAGGGAGGGAAAAAAGCTTTTCAGGAGCTCGCTGTGATTTTATAACCTCTTTAACTTGCATAAAATGTTTATAAGTGTGTCACCACCAGGCACTTCTGAGAAACCCGTCAGCCTGGCATCAGCACGGTAACCCCATGGTCGCCAACTTCAAATTGGTCTGAACGATTCAGGATTTGGTGCATGTGCTGCAGCTAATCTTCCTCAATAAACCTCTAAGACAAAAGGGAGTTTCACCGCTGAAAGACCCCGAGCTGCTTTCTTTTCTGTGGGCTTCTTACTACAGTATCTCACAATGAACTTTTAACAGTTGCATTTCCCCTTAATTTGTCCATGCTGTAGTTCTTTATTTTCTTTTCGTTTGGGGGATGTCAGAGATGGATAGCAGCTGGCAGGTTTCGAGGTTCATTTCATGAGTCAGGAATAGGATGATTATTTTTTGTACTATGTAAGTTTTTTTATATCTAGAGTGTGGCTAATATATACACCGATCAGGCATAACATTATGACCACCTTCCTACTATTGTGTTGGTCCCCCTTTAGCTGCCAAAACAGCCCTGACCCGTCGAGGCATGGACTCCTCTAGACCCCTGAAGGTGTGCTGTGGTATCTGACACCAAGATGTTAGCAGCAGATCCTTTAAGTCCTGTAAGTTGTGAGGTGGAGCCTCCATGGATCGGACTTGTTTGTTCAGCACATCCCACAGATGCTCAATTGGATTGAGATCTGGGGAATTTGGAGGTCAAGTCAACACCTAAAACTCGTTGTTGTGCTCCTCAAACCATTCCTGAACCATTTTTGTGTTGTAGCAGGAGCATTATCCTGCTGAAAGCGTCCAAAGCCAGTAGGGAATACCTACACAGCCCCATATGCAACAAACTGTGATGAACTGTGTATTCTGACACCTTTCTGTCAGAACCAGCATTAAGTTCTTGAGCAATTTGAGCTACAGTAGCTCTTCTGTTGGATCGGATCACACGGGCCAGCCTTCGTTCCCCACCTTGGCCGCCCATGACCCTGTCGCCGGTTCACCACTGTTCCTTCCTTGGGCCACATTTGACAGACACTGACCACTGCAGACCGGGAACACTCAAGTCAAGTCAAGTCACCTTTATTTATATAGCTCTTTTTACAATGCAGATTGTGTCAAAGCAGCTTTACATTGATAAATGGTACATTATTTTGGCTGCACAGCAGCTCTTAAAGAATAGTGTCAATGCAGGCAGATCAAAGCACGGTTGAATATCAAATGTCAGGTCAAATGTCAAGTGTCCCCAACTAAGCAAGTCAAAGGCGACAGCGGCACAAGAGCTGCAGTTTTGGAGATGTTCTGATCCAGTCGTCTAGCATCACAATTTGGCCCTTTTCAAACTCGCTCAAATCCTTACGCTTGCCCATTTTTCCTGCTTCTAACACATCAACTTTAAGGACAAAATGTTCACTTGCTGCCTAAAATATCCTCCCACTAACAGGTGCCGTGATGAAGAGATAATCAGTGTTATTCACTTCACCTGTCAGTGCTCATAATGTTATGCCTGATCGGTGTGTGTATATATATATACATACTTATTTATATATACACATACATTGCTCGGTAGATCAGTTACACGTTACAGACATTTAAATCTAAATCTTACAATTACAGTTGCAAAATTATTAAATAGAAAGTTCAGCTTGATCTGTATGTACTTTAGTGGAACACTGTTAACATTTTATATAATCTTTTGTACACTTACCTCATGCTGTTGTAAATATTACATGCACACCCCTAAATGACAGTACTTTTAGATTAGGTTTAATGTGGATGTTGTGGTTTTGTTTTACAGGGGTTAGCGAGCCAGGCGCAGAGTGCTTACTTCCTACCTGAATTTGCACTTTCTCCACAAGGAAGCTTTCTGGAAGACACAACAGGAGAGCAGTATCTCACCTATCGCTATGATGACCAGGTCAGAATCACACACACAGTCCATTATAATATTCATCTGGATTGTGTCTGCTCAACTGAAATGATTTCTAACTAAAGTCATACTTGCCACTTCATATTGTGGTGGTTAAATTGCACATTGTAAAACCGCTGCTCTGAGAAATGCTCGTGGTTCATTAGCTTCTTGAATTTAATACTAGCTAATAGACTCTGTTGTAACACCTAGTGAGCTGCCTTGATAAAAATGTTAAATCAAATTTATTGTTTTACCTAATATACGTTGTATAGTTTATATATATATTTTATATATATATTTTTATGAAAAGTAAATATATTTAAAATGAACTTTTTTTCGATTGCCTTTGACCCAAAGAATTGTTATGATACGGGTTTATGCCTCATACCATTTTGGAACAGTCCTTGTGTCAAAACTGCACCTAGGATGCTTTAAAATGCTGTCTAGGTAGGCAGTTCACTAGGTTTTGGAACAGATCAATAGATTTGTCTTTAGAGCTGCATGATCTTTCTGTAGATGAGTAAACTGAAGAAAGTCTGATTGAATGAGTCAGTGATTAATTTCACAGGATGGCACAAGTTAATCATGAGAAATTTCTGTCTGTGCATTTCCGTGCTGCACTGAAGAGAAAACAGTTGGAAGAATAATGAGAAATGATAGTTCTACATTTTAGTTTTATTTGTGTCATAATTGTGCTATGGGTAATTTAAAGACCCCCTGTGGTGAAAATCAAGTTTTTACTGTTGTTTATATGTCTATGTGGTGTTTTTAATATGCTTTAAGACAAACCATGTGCAAATTCACAAGTTAACACCATTGTTGAGTATTTTTCTCTTTAAAACTGCAGTTAAAAAAAGACTGTTTGAAATCGCGTGTTTCTGACGTCACAAACTACCGTGTAACCGTCGACACGTGGGCGGGCTTTAGCATATCATTAACAGCGAACTAGCAGGGGAGTCTCAATTCATATGAGTCTCATATGAATATATGTATGATGAAGTATGATGTATATTATGAAGTTATGATCAACAATATGAATCAGCTGTCTGACTCTGAGATGGTGAACGAGAACATGGTTTGTGTAACATTAGCAACACATTATTAACTGTTTGATAACATAGTCAAGCAAAAAGCTGATCATATTAATTACCGTCATGTGTCCGACGTTGTAAAGAGCGAAACCATTGTGTAACGTTTACTACGGTAAGTTGATCGAGTGGATCTCTGAGCTGGTGTGAGTGAGTGGAGGCGGGGCTAATGAGCATATTCATTGATCCACGTATACTAAATGAGGCAAGGGTGTAGAGTTACATTCAAGGCATGAAGACATTTTTTTCACTGGACAAAAACATTTAAATATGTCATTTTGGTGCTCAAAAATGAAAAAGTTATTGACTACAGAGCGGTTCTAATAATGAAGTTTTCAATTTATTTTTTTTTAATTTAAAATGAGATTTTTATTTAACCTTCCTTCATTGGTTAGGTTAGAATTGACCATTTTGTTTGTCAAGCTTTTTTTTTTCATGCAGAAATGGTTGAAAACAATTTATGAAAGTCTATTGCGTATTTATATAAAATATAATTTGTTTTTTTTAATAATCTCCCATTCAAAAATGTATGGTCAGTAAGATTTTTTTAAAGGAATTAATACTTTAATTCAGTAAGGGCTCATTCAGTTGATCAAAGGTGACAATAAAGACATTTATAATGTTAAAAAATATGTTTTTTTTTTACTTTCTATTCATCAAAGAATCCTGAAAAAAGTTTCAATAAAACTATCAAGCAGAACTGTCGTCAAAAAGTTAAAGGTGCCCTAGAATAAAAAATTGAATTTATATTGGCATAGTTGAATATCAAGAGTTCAGTACATGGAAATGCCCTACAGTGAGTCTCAAACTCCATTGTTTCCTCCTTCTTATGTAAATCTCATTTGTTTAAAAGACCTCAGAAAAACAGGTGAATCTCAACATAACACCGACTGTTACGTAACAGTCGGGATCATTAGTATGTACGCCCCCAATATTTGCATATGCCAGCTCATGTTCAAGGCATTACACAAGGGCAGCCAGTATTAACGTCTGGATCTGTGCACAGCTGAATCATCAGACTAGGTAAGCAAGCAAGAACAATAGTGAAGATGGAGCAATAATAATTGACATGATCCATGATATCATGATATTTTTTGTGATATTTGTGAATTGTCTTTCTAAATGTTTCGTTAGCATGTTGCTAATGTACTGTTAAATGTGGTTAAAGTTACCATCGTTTATTACCGTATTCACGGAGACAAGAGCCGTCGCTATTTTCATTTTTAAACACTTGCAGTCTGTATAATTCATAAACACAACTTCATTCTTTATAAATCTCTCCAACAGTGTGTAATGTTAGCTTTAGCCACGGAGCACTATCAAACTCATTCAGAATCAAATGTAAACATCCAAATAAATACTATACTCACATGACCCGAAGCATGCATGCAGTATGCATGACGAACATCTTGTAAAGATCCATTTTGACGGTTATATTAGCTGTGTAAACTTTATTTATGCACTGTTTAAGGCAAGCACGAGCTCCAGGGGCAGAGAGCGCGAGCATTTAAAGGGGCCGCAGCATGAATCAGCGCATTTGTAATTATGCGCCAAAATAGGCAGTTAAAAAAATTTATAAAAAAAAATCGATGGGGTATTTTGAGCTGAAACTTCACAGACACATTCAGGGGACACCTTAGACTTATATTACATCTTGTAAAAAAACGTTCAGCGGCACCTTTAATAATAATAAGAAACATCCTGAGCAGCGAATCAGCATATTAGAATGATCTTTCTGGCCCCAAACTTTTGAACGATAGTGTATTTAATATATTTTTATATTAAGTAGGGATGCACCAAAATGAAAATTCTGGGCCGAAATCGAAAATTCTGGATGCTCTTGGCCAGAAACCGAAACCAAAAATGCTTTTTAAAAGATTTTTATTTCATATTTTAGATTAAATAAATTAAAAGGCTTTTTTTTGTATAATTGTATTAATATTAGACTTTTTAATGAAATTCAATAATTGTAATAATACTGAATTTAAAAAATACAAGCCAATAAAATAAAAAATAAAAAAAACACTTTTATTAGAAAGTAACACTAAAATTGGACAGAAAATATATTAATATTAAATATCAATATATTATTCTTTATTCAAATTTATGCAACAGGTGAAATTTCGATGTTTCTTTAATATTAAGCAATATGTTATGAGAAGCTGTATTATATTGTGAATATAGTGACTGCTGAAAGGCATGTTTCACATCACAGCTCTTACTGTTGTGTGTATCTTGACTGGAATGCTGTATTGACCAATCAGAAGCCAGGAACTATCTGGTTTAGGACTATGAAATTGTGAAAGTGTTAAGGTTTGTTCTAGTGAACTGTGAATTGTAACGCACCTTTATTGAATATTGGAGCACAAGACCTGTCAATGATGACCTGAATACTGATTTTTGAATGATCATCAGTCACAGAAATAACATAATTCTGTGTTAGCAGCGGTTGGACCGTTTCCACTCGGTACAATCAGTTAAGACTTTCAGATCAGCCCCTCGGCTTAAGGGGAATTTAGGCCAGGCTGTCTCGGTAAACCCTCCGTAACAGGAAAGTCCAGGTAAACCCAAAGTTTATAGGCATTACAAAGCTCTGCATGACTGTTTTCTTTTGAACGCCTGCCCTGGGAGCCATTAACCCAGACACACTCTGTGCCACTGAACTGTTTTGGGGCCTGTTATGGAAACCTTGGTTCACTTTAGTTTAGCACTGATGTCTGTTTCGAGGCCAGTTGTTATGTTTGTGACGTGTTGGCATGCATGTCCAGGATGGCTTTTATTATGGTGATTTAATACTGGAATGTGGCGGTGGCACAGCAACCATGCAAACACATGCTGCTTCCTGTTGTTATGACAGACTTCCAAGTATTTCTGTTCATATGGGCTCATACTAATGCACTGCTGTTGTATATCAATCCTGATAGGTGTGTGTGTGTGTGTGTGTGTGTGTGTGTGTGTGTGTGTGTGTGTGTGTGTGCACGAAAACATACTCATTGGCTCTGTTAGCAATAGCATTCTACCTACAGTACTACTCTTACTTTTGCTGCAGTATATTTATAATATATCTGAATTTTATTTTTTTCCCTTCAATGTATTATTGATCAATTTAGCACTGTTTTCACTCTTTTATTGTTAATGTTATATGTATAATTTTTTTTTCTCCAGATTTTTATATATATATAATTTTTTTTTTTTTTTTTTTTTCTCATTTTAGTGTTTCAGGGCTGCTAAAGTTAATTCATTAGGATCATTTAAAAAATGTTTAATGTAATTACACTGCAGTTGTTTCACTTATTAGAATATACCATATATCAAAAAAATATATATTATTATTTTTTTTTACTTAGTTTTGGAGTCATGAAAAAAATATTTTAGTTTAGTTTCATTTGTTCCTTGTTTTTGTTTTTATTGCAGTTTTTTTAAATTACTTGTTTTTTAGCAGTAATTTGTTTATTTATTTTATTTATTTATTACATCTTTTTTGTGATTAATTACCAGTCATGAATTTTCACACAAAAAATTGAATAAAACTGGACTTTTTTCACTCAATTAAACAACTTGGTGTGGACTTCTGACAACAGGTAGCATTTATTTTAGTATATTTTTTGAAAGGTGTATCATTGCACATTTTTTATATATTTTTTAATATAATATTTTTATCGCAGTGTTCAATTTTTTTTTTAAATATGTGTATATATATATATATATATATATATATATATATATATATATATATATATATATATATATATATATATATATATATATATATATATATTAATATTTCTATTTAGCTTTAATTTATTTTTATTTTAGTTTTAATTTTAGTAATTCAAGTTCAACTTATTTCAGTTAGTTTCCAAGGAAACATTTTTATTTTAATTTTTTTAATTAATTAGTTTTTTATTTAGTCACTTAAATTACATTTTTATTTCAGTATGCATTTTATTTTTAAAAATATTTTTTAAATATTTCTATTTAGCTTTAATTTATTTTTATTTTAGTTTTAGTTTTAATTTTAGTCATTCAAGTTCAAGTTATTTCAGTTAGTTTCCAAGGAAACATTTTTAATTTTAGTTTTTTAATTAATTATTTTTTTATTTATTTAATTTAATTTAATTTTTATTTCAGTATGCATTTTAATTTAAAAAAAATATTTTTTAAATATTTCTATTTAGCTTTAATTTATTTTTTAATTTTCATTTTCATTTTTTTGCAGTTATTATTCATATTATATTTTATTTGCAAAAATGCTTTTTAACAGTTTTTGTTTTAATTAATAATAACAACACAGTAGGCAATATTTAAAATATATAATATACTTTTGTATTATCTATCTATCTATCTATCTATCTATCTATCTATCTATCTATCTATCTATCTATCTATCTATCTATCTATCTATCTATCTATCTATCTATCTATCTATCTATCTATCTATCTATCTATCTATCTATCTATCTATCTATCTATCTATCTATCTATCTGTATAGACAAATATGTACTTTTGTCTACATCTCTTTACAGTTTATATACAGTACAGTATCTCACAGAAGTGAGTATACTCCTCACATTTTTGTAAATATTTTATTATATCTTTTCATGTGACAACACTGAAGAAATGACACTTTGCTACAATGTAAAGTAGTGAGTGTACAGCTTGTATAACAGTGTAAATTTGCTGTCCCCTCAAAATAACTCAACACACAGCCTTTAATGTCTAAACTGCTGGCTACAAAAGTGAGTACACCCCTAAGTGAAAATGTCCAAATTGGGCCCAATTAGCCATTTTCTCTCCCTGGTGTCATGTGACTCGTTAGTGTTACAAGGTCTCAGGTGTGAATGGGGAGCAGGTGTGTTAAATTTGGTGTTATCGCTTTCACTCTCTCATACTGGTCACTGGGAGTTCAACATGGCACCTCATGGCAAAGAACCCTCTGAGGATCTGAAAAAAAGAATTGTTGCTCTGCATAAAGATGACGTTAGACTATAAGAAGATTGCCAAGACCCTGAAACAGAGCTGCAGCACGGTTGCCAAGACCATAAAGCAGTTTAACAGGACAGGTTCCACTCAGAACAGGCCTCACCATGGTCAACCAAAGAAGCTGAGTGCAGAGGTTTAAGCATGTCAGTGCTCAGACCATACACCGCACACTGCATCAAATTGGTCTGCATGGCTGTCGTCCCAGAAGGAAGCCTCTTCTAAAGATGATGCACAAGAAAGCCTGCAAACAGTTTGCTGAAGACAAGCAGACTAAGGACATGGATTACTGGATCCTGTGGTCTGATGAGACCAAGATAAACTTATTTAGTTCAGATGGTGTCAAGCGTGTGAGGAGTACAAAGAAAAGTGTGTCTTGCCGACAGTCAAGCATGGTGGTGGGAGTTTCATGGTCTGGGACTGCATGAGTGCTGCCGGCACTGGGGAGCTACAGTTCACTGAGGGAACCATGAATGAGCAGAGCATGATCCCCTCCCTTCAGAGACTGGGCCGCAGGGCAGTATTCCAACATGATAACACCTCCAAGATGACCACTGCTTTGCTAAAGAAGCTGAGGGTACCTAAACCCTATTTGTGGGGCATCCTCAAACAGAAGGTGGAGGAGCGCAAGGTCTCTACTCCATGGAGGAGTAGAAGAGGACTCCAGTGGCAACCTGTGAAGCTCTGGTGAACTCTATGCCCTTAAGGCAGTGCTGGAAAATAATGGTGGCCAAACAAAATATAGACACTTTGGGCCCAATTTGGACATTTTCACTTTTGTGGCCAGCGGTTTAGACATTAGTGGCTGTGTGTTGAGTTATTTTGAGGAGACAGCAAATTTGCACTGTTATACAAGCTGTATACTCAATATTTTAAATTGTAGCAAAGTGTCATTTCTTCAGTGTTGTCACATGAAATGATATATTAAAATATTTACAAAAATGTGAGGGGTGTACTCACTTCTGTGAGACACTGTATGCAGTCCCAATGATTTCAACACAGTTTCCATTCTTATGCAGGCACACAAAATGCCCTTGCTGAAAAAAGCATCCCATTTCTGTCCATTATGGAAAAAAAAGAAAAAAAAGACGTCTTCTTCCTAATCTTTTATACCGACTGACATTTCATATTCAGAATATGTCAAAAGATTGTGAATACGTCCCAATTGTCCCGTCTGCAAGGTAAAGGCATCAAAAGTAAATGCCACCGGCCCCAGTGCCGCTGCTTGCGTGCTGTTTCTCTCCATAATCCGTCTCCCTTGCCAGAAAGAAGGTGGATACCATCCAGGCCTGTGCCTGCTGAGGTTAGCCACAGATGGAGGGCTTTCCCCTACAGACACGGGGCTTAAACTAATAGATAATGCACATGTTCCCTTTGGGCATCTCCCTGGCCAGCCGAACCGCCTGACAGACAGGCCCATAGTATAAAGCAGCTTTCCTCAGAGAGCCCCGTAAAGCATATCTAATGGTTTTTTGTGTTGCACTACCTGCTTGAGACTTTGAGTTTAGCCAGCTGGAGTTTTTTGGCTCCGGGCAGAACGCTAGTGCCAGTGTTTCCACTTACAGTCAGTCCAGTCCTCTCTAAAATAAGTTCTCGTTTGAAAAGACGTGACACTGTGCAGGCAGAAGGAGGATTTTTAATGGATGGGTTTGGAGTGTGTTGATTAATTTGGGTCAAGGGGCATGCAGCGGTCGGGAAGATTTGAGCGTCTGGATTTGAGAAGGTGTTCACTTTGGGAAAGCCAGTGCCAGGTTTTATCTTTGTGGTCTTTGACAGGTTTTTTTATAAGACTGGCCCCCGTCTGTGGTGCGCCGATGTACTGGAATGGAGATTTTAATTGGGAGAGTCGGGCTCAGCATGGCTTAAAAGAACTCAGAACTTAAATACTAACTATCACTGAAGTGAACAATAATGAACAAAGCAGGAGGGTGTTGTACAGTATTTGAGCTATGAAGTGTGAGAGGCCTTGGTCTATACTCTATCTGTCTCTATTTGTGTAGTGATGTATGAAGTAGCTGGTGAATGGATAAGAAGGTGGTCTGGCGGATGCTAGATATTTTGCTTTATAACTTGTTAAATATGGATATTTTTCTTACACAAACACATCGCTTCGCTTCGGAAGGCCTTTATTAACCCTCTGGAGCCGTGAGGAGTACGCTTATGATGGATGGATGTGCTTTCTTGAGCTTCATACTCATTGTCTAAGCACAGTTTTTTAATATTTAGTGACTTATTGTTCAATTTCATATACATTATAGAGCTTTTATGTATTTAAACTGCAAAATGACTGTTAAAATATGTCATCGGCTGGTGAAATTGAGCTTTTGCATGGCTGAAACACAAAAAAGTTAATTTCCTTCCTTGCTTATAATGCCATATAATCCCATGTGATGGACAGAAGCATTGTGGTCCTATATTAACGTCATGCTCTTGTGGTTCCAAACGGCTCTCAATTCTCAGATTGCACCAAGTAATAATGTGGAGTCTCATTACATGCACTGGGTAACTGCAAAGTGATGCACACCTCGTGCTGTATACAGCCATCATTAGAGAGTTGTTTCCTACTGTGCAGAAATGAGCCACGTTCAGCAGCTGCCTCTGTTGAGGGTAGAAGTGGATGAAGCGGGCAGCATGTGTGCTCAGGACACACAGCAGGGATCGTGGTTTTCCTTGCTGGAGTTTTTGGTGCAGTATAGTGGTTATAGATCTGAGCTAGTAGCTTAAAGATGTTTGTTTTACTGCACAAGACTTGATCCATCAGCTGCTGTGGTTGTGAATAATTCAGAATCAAAGAATCAGCTCACTTTGAGTTTATGAGTTAGAATTTGAATCCACCTATCCATCCATCCATCCATCCATCCATCCATCCATCCATCCATCCATCCATCCATCCATCCATCCATCCATCCATCCATCCATCCATCCATCCATCCATCCATCCATCCATCCATCCATCCATCCATCCATCCATCCATCCATCCATCCATCCATCCATCCATCTTATACGATAGGTACAAGATGAGGTGGGGTAGTGATCTATGTGGACATGAGTCTCAATTCCAAATGTATTGTATCTTCAACTGAGCCAATTAATTTCTAAAGTATTTTTGTTAAAATAACATTTCATGCCAATAAGTTAATTGTGGGTAGTATTTATAGGCCCCCCTCTGCTCCAACTGACTCATTGTTAAATATCCTAAATACAATTGTCTCATTAGACAAAAGCAACACAAAAGAATTAATAATTTTAGGTGACTTTAATAGAAATTGGCTTGACCTTTCTTCTACTAAGAACAATAACTTAATTAAAAGTGTAAATTTAATTAAGCTAATTAATGTGCCTACCAGGGTTAACGGCCAATCATCATCACTTCTGGATTGGATTTTGGTCACCAACCCAGAACGAATAATTACTTCGGGGTGTCGGATTGTATGAGTGACCATTCCATTGTATACTGTGTATGGAAAATTAAAGTACCAAAAATTTAGGCAATGTAAAAAACTTAATCTGGACCACTTTAGAAATTACTTACTCAGTATACAATGGGATCGTATGTCCTTAATCCCTTCAACTGATGATGCCTGGGAATTTTTTTATTCTGAAGTAATGAATGTCATTGATAAACATGCCCCATATAAAATTCAAATGGTTAAGGGAAGGACTCTGCCATGGTTGAGCTCTGATTTACTGAGCCTTTATAAACTAAGAGATAAAGCATGGGATAAATATCATAACAGTAAACACCCTGATGACTGGGAGGTTTACAGGCACCTACGCAATGACTGCAAAACTAGGACTAGAAATGCTCAATCCAATTATTATAAAAATAGCCTGTCCTAAGAAACCAATAACCCAAGGCAATTTTGGAAAAAGCTAAATGCAGTTCTTAATCGGAACAACAAAAATCTGATTAAACAGATCTATGTAAATGATGGTTTTATCTCTAAGCCAGAAGAAATATCCCATATTTTTAATGAACATTTCTCAAATATTAGCCAGTCACGACCAACACCGTATTGGAATACAGCGTACCAAAATGAAACTCCCTCACATCTTTTTTTGTATTAAAATGACTTCACAACAGGAAGTGCTTAAAGTTATACGTAAAATGAAAACCATTACGAGTGCTGGGCCTGACGGCATTGAAGCAAAATTTATAAAATATGCTGACTATATTCTTACGTATCCCTTGGCAGAGCTTTTTAACTTGTCTTTTATAACCAATTCACTGCCATCTATCTGGAAATGTGCCAGAGTAACACCAGTGTTCAAAGGGGGGATTCTACAGATATCAACAATTACAGACCTATCTCAATTATATGTGCTTTCCAAAAGATATTTGAAAAACTAATCTTTAATCAACTATCATCATATGTCAACAACAATAATATTTTATCTCCCTGTCAATCGGGGTTTAGATATAACTACTCAACAACAACAGCTTTACTTAATCTCACCAATGATATCTATATAGGTTTTGATAAGGATTCACCAAAGCTTTTGACACTGTTGACCACTAGCTTTATTCAATTGGTGCCTCCAGAGAGGTACTGCTCTGGTTCAATTCGTATCTACATTGTCAAAAATAATTTGTTATGGTACAGGGTAAATCTTCAGAGACTAACATAATTACTAAAGGTGTTCCACAAGGCTCATCTCTGGGGCCCATAAATGATATGTCTAAAATAATATAAAAATGTAAAATCCATCTATATGCTGACAACACCGTTATCTACAGCTCAAACAAAAAAGTGCATAATATACAAGAGTCACTTCAGTTCGATTTTAATCAAATACAATCTTGGCTCACTCAGCATAATCTTATTTTAAATAATAAAAAATCTTTCAGTATGCTTTTTTCAAAGTGCCCGGGTCTAAATCTGCAGAGCATGACCGTATATTTATCAGATGGAAAACAACTCGAAAGCACAAACTCTTTTAAATATCTGGGGGTGTGGGTTGACCCAGAACTTACCTTTAAACCACACATTGATTATATAACTAAAAAAGTCCATGCATGTCTTACAGATCAATCAATAGCTTTACACAAACGATTAGGAAAAGAATAGTACAGCAAATTATTCTGCCAATAATTGATTATGGGAATGTAATCTATCAAAATGCAACAGACTCTGCTCTAAAAACCTATAACTATATTAACCAACTCACTATGCAGATTTGTTTTAAAATGTCATTACAACACTCATCACTGCTTAATGTATAACTCTCTTAATTGGCTGCAGCCGAAAGAAAGGAGAACATTCCATTGGTTAATCTTAATCTTTAAGTGCATTTATTATGATTCTCCTTATTATCTGAAACAATACCTGGTACCATTTAGGTCCTCACATGCTCTTAGAAATTTAACATCTCCTTCTTTCGCGTTCCTTCAGTTAAAATAGAAACTGGAAAGAAGGCCTTTTGCTTTAAGGCTCCGTCAGATTGGAATAACTTGCCAGCTGCTCTTCGTTCTATAACGACACTACAACTGTATAAATCCTCATTATACTTCTATTTAAATATGCCTTGCACTTGCTATTGATGTGCCATATTATAAATCTTATTAATATCATTATTCCCATGTTTGGTACAGATGAATGTCTATCTTGTATATGTATCAGAAGTATTTATATGTTATATTAATTTATACTAAATAACCTGTATGAATTATGTGAAATCTTACGAAGGACAGTGACTTAATGTTTATCTAATGTAAAAGAGATTATGTCACCATTAATTGGTGAGGATTCTGAGGGAACAGGGTTGGGTGACTATCTATCTATCTATCTATCTATCTATCTATCTATCTATCTATCTATCTATCTATCTATCTATCTATCTATCTATCTATCTATCTATCTATCTATCTATCTATCTATCTATCTATCTATCTATCTATCTATCTATCTATCTATCTATCTATCTATCTATCTATCTACACTAAAAAAAATAATATTTTGATTCTGTTCACTTTATTTAAACAATTTATTTTGATTCTACACCATTGTATCAGGTTTCTGGTTTAAATGTGATTGATTCATATTACAGTTTTTCTCAGTCGCTTTGGTACATTTCTCGAATCAAACTCACAATTTGCAAAACAGTAAGTGCATTTCTCAAAACAATTTGTACAAATAGCAAAACACCATGGATAACCTGCAAAAGTGCCATCAGAATGACAAGTCCTTGTGTCATTGTGTACGGATAAGTCAAATTGTTTAGTCATGTTCTCAATATAACCGTTTACTCTGGAGGGACGTTCTGATGGAAACTATGGCTAAAGTTTTGATGACAATTATTGTCAATTATAAGTTACATCTTAGTGTATGTGTGAGTGTAATTGCAAGAGAATGGAAAAGATTCAAATTTACTCTCTTACTGTTTGTACTGTATTTTATTGACAGAACATGTCATTGAGTCATGTCGTTATTGAGTCATGTCATGTCATCAAGATTCACCTGGGAGCAATTTACCAAATCAGGACAGATTTAGAAAAAAATAACTTGTTCAACCATTTTGCATGTAAAGACTTATGAGCTTTGCTATGAGCTTGTGCCTAAATGTTGTGGGGGGTGAGACTATTCAACAGAGACCCAATATAATACATTTTGATCAACATGACATAAGCAACTGATAATGTAGGAAACAACAGAGAATTGTACATAATCATTTGCATGGATGTACCAAAGCATTTGCAACTTGTTCAAAGAAATGAGAAACTGCTTTTTTGATGTGCACAAGTGACACAATGATGTGAGAATTGAACAGGTAGTTTTGAGAATTTCAATTCTGATCTGAGAAATGTACCAAAGCGACTGAGGAAAAACTGTAACTTGATGTGTTGATGTTTTCATATTGAAATAACATGTTTCAATCAAGTAACCCAACCAGGAGTTAATCAAACAGGACTTTTACTTCCCATCATGCTTTGCAAAGGGGCTGAATTGAGAGAGTAAATGTTGAAATAAAGTGTTATTTTAAGCATTTTTTAGCAAGATGAGAAAATGGAGTGTCTTTTTAATGATTATTGTTATGTTGGTTTTTAAAAGTTTCTATTATGTTAATGGTTTTGGGGATACCATTGTGGTGAAGTGTAGAGCATGTGCTTGAGTTGAGGACCTGCTAACAAGAATTAAAGTTTGGGCATGCCATGGATGCAACAAAACTGTCTTCTGGCTAACGCCTAACAATAAAAGTTTTTACAGAGTAAAGCTTTTGTTAAAGTATTATTTTTAGACAACTTTTGTAAAAATTGGTTTTGAATGCATTCAATAAATAAACTAATCAATTAAACTGAATTACTTAGTTTAGTTTTTGTTTGATGTTCATTTTAGGATAATTGAACTTAATAGTTTTGGACAAATTAAGAAAGTTAACCTGATTCAACTAAATGGCATTGAATTAACCTTATGTAATAAACTTAAGTTTACTGAAATAAATAATGTTAATTAAATGCAACATAACCCAGTTACGTGGAACCTGTTGACATAAAATCTGTCTGTCTGTGTGTATCTATCTATCTAGTGTGTGTGTGTGTGTGTGTGTGTGTGTGTGTGTGTTCATAGCTGCTCCTAATTGTCTCTAATTAAAGCCTGAATTCTTTCCAACTGCTAAAAACATATTTCATCACCCCACTGCCTGCTAATGCTCATAACGTCTTTTTATGCAATGACACCCTTGATCTATTTTTAATGTGGCATTTCCATAAATTCGCATCTCTGAATGCCTCTTTTGACTTTCAGGTCCGTGTGCCAAAGAGGATGTTGGTAATGCCAAGGCTGGGATGCTAAACAAGACTCTCTTAGTTATATGGGACGTCTAGTGTTTTACCCTGAGCACTTTCAGTCGAGGGTTGTGTAAAGTCCCATTTGCCTAATCCTCAAGAACGCCAGAAAAGATGTGGCTCAGTTATAGGCTAATGCTTGACATTTGAAATTAGATAGCGATGCGCACTTTCAAGTTCACTGTTGGTAGGCAGATATTAGCTGCAGATGTTTTGTTATCGGAGGATTTAGTGCTGTGGAAAACCAGCGCGTTGATGCCAGAAACATTGACACGTTTGGGGTCAGTGAGGTTTTGTTTTTATTTATTTATTTTTTTAAAGATAATACTTTTCTAATACTATATTCTAATACTTTTATTCAGCAGAGATGCATTAAATTGATAAAAAGTGACAAACAACATGTCACAAGTCTTTTGAATAAGAAAAAAAAAGAAAAGTGGTTTACTGTGAGGAACAGACTAAAATAGAAGTCTTATTTACTGTCAATCTTTCCCTTTGGCTCAGCTGTAAAATCTCAATTTCAGATTCAAAAATCAGGTTTGACGTAATCGTCTTTTTTGACTAAGCTTTTGATAAATCCAAGGGAAAAATGTGTCCTCATCTACACTCACAAAGTTCAACATGAACTTCAACATGACACCAAAACCTCCTGTGTGAAATGAAATAGTTTTTATTGAAAGACATTTTATTCATTGTTGCCAAGTCACTTTCACAGTTACACCACAGATAAAATTATCCTCAGACCTTGATGTGTCAAGTTGTTGATAAGACTAGAATCAAGATGGAGGGGAAATTAAACATGTTGGTATTGGTAGAGGAAACACGCCAGGCACGTCTCGTTCTGGGAGCGCTGAAATATTTTTATCCTTTTCTGAAGTCAAGAGTTTTCTTTGCAATATTTAATTGAAATATTTCAACCTCAACTGCCCCCAGCACAACAATAATAGCAGCTAATGGTACAAGAACCCAAATTTATCATTTCATTGTTCCATTCAACGTATCTAAACTACTTTATTAATAGTTGTTCACAGCCATTTCGTCCAAATGAGTCATATCATGAGTCATTTTAATTTTTTATTTACTTTTTGGTGTTTTTATCTTCATTTTGGAGCTTGATATTCATGGTAACTACAAACTATGGGAAAATAAATTGGAAATATAAAAGCGTATGGGTTTGAAACAACATGAGGGGGCGTAAATTATGATATTCATTTTGGGGTGAACTATTCCTGTTGTGTGGCTTAATGCTGCTATTTCCCTTACAGTATGCAGACCACATGACGTTAATATTAACTTAGGAGACATAATTGTGTAACTTCATGTAGATTGGTCAACCGTGAAGGCCCTGTATTACAACTGCCATCAATGATATTCAGGAAAAGTGTGTGTATCCTATCAGCTTTTCTCTCCACTGCTATTAATCAAATCTGGAAAAGTTCTGTAATTTAACCTCTGCTGAAATGACTGGATGTTTTTGTAGGGCACATGTTTTTGCTCGCGGAACAGGGCTTTTTGAGGTTCTGACTTCTGCAGGTTGGATTGTGTATACTTTGCTTTGAAAAGCACACACACTTACACACACAGAAGATATAAGCTCCGTTCCGAAACATAGTGTAGTTTAGGACACAGGTCAATGTTGGTATCGGTAACAAAAACCATTAAAAATAGGGTAAAACTTTACAATAAGTGTAATGTTTTATTTGTGAACATTACTTAACTACATTAATTAATATGAGCTTACAATGAACAATTCTGCAGCATTTATTAATCTTATTTAATGTTAAAGGGTTAGTTCACCCAAAAATGAAAATGATGTCATTAATGACTCACCCTCATGTCGTTCCAAACCCGTAAGACCTTCGTTCATCTTCAGAACACAGTTTAAGATATTTTAGATTCAGTTCGAGAGCTTTCTGTCCCTCCATTGAAAATGTTTGTACGGTAGACTGTCCATGTCCAGAAAGCTAATAAAAACATCATCAAAGTAGTCCATGTGACATCAGTGGGTCAGTTAGAAGTTTTTGAAGCATCGAAAATACATTTTGGTCCAAAAATAACAAAAACTACAACTTTATTCAGCATTGTATTCTCTTCTGGAGTCCTTTCCATTGAATTGATTCCATTGAATTGATTCCATTGAATCCTTTCATCTGTCGGTGTTGGTAATGCACTTTTACGTCGCCGTGGTTGTTTTTGGCGATTAGGACATCCGCGACATGCACACTTACGCATCATTTTAAAAAATATAGCAATACCAAAATACAAACAATGTAGAATAGCTTGAATACAGCGTGCGTCTCCCTCAGACTGTAAACGAAGCTCGGGCACACCGGATAACACGTCAGCAGCTTCACTACGGAGTCGTGAATCACACTCCGGAGCAGAAGGGGGCAGTAATGCACTAATAAGCTGGATGCCAACCGCCGTAAAACAGGAAAGAAGAAGAAGAAGCGGAGTCGTGAACAACTCGGACAACAGACCCGGAAGAGAAGACAATGCTGAATAAAGTTGTAGTTTTTGTTATTTTTGGACCAAAATGTATTTTCGATGCTTCAAAATGTTGCAGATGTCCTAATCGCCAAAAACAACCACGGCGACCTAAAAGTGCATTACCAACGCCGACAGATGAAAGGATTCAATGGAATCAGTTCAATGGAAAGGATTCCGGAAGAGAAGACAATGCTGAATAAAGTCGTAGTTTTTGTTATTTTTGGACCAAAATGTATTTTCAATGCTTCAACAAATTCTAACTAACCCACTGATGTCACATGGACTACTTTGATGATGTTTTTATTACCTTTCTGGACATGGACAGTATACCGTACATACATTTTCAATGGAGGGACAGAAAGCTCTCGGACTAAATCTAAAATATCTTAAACTGTGTTCCGAAGACGAACTCTTACGGGTTTGGAATGACATGAGGGTGAGTCATTAATGACATCATTTTTGGGTGAACTAACCCTTTAAACTCAACATTTACTAATACATTTTTAAGATCAAAAGTTTTATCTGTTAGCATTAGTTAAAGGGGTAGTTCACCCCAAAATTATGTCGTTCCACACCCGTAAGATGACCTTTCATCTTCAGAACACAAATTAAGATTTTTTTGGATGAAATCCGATGGATCAGTGAGGCCTGCATTGCCAGCAAGATAATTAACACTTTCAGATGGCCAGAAATCTGCTAAATACGTATTTAAAACAGTTCATGTGACTACAGTGGTTCAGCCTTAATATTATAAAGTGACAAGAATACTTTTTGTGCACCAAAAATAACAAAATAGTGACTTTATTCAACAATATCTAGTGATTTCAAAACACTGCTTCATGAAACTTCGAAGCTTTACGAATCTTTTGTTTCGAATCAGTGGTTTGGAGCGTGTATCAAACTGCCAAATTCAAAACACTTATGACATAACAAATCCTTGTTTACTGAAATCACGTGACTTTGACACAGTTTGATGAACGCTCCACCACTGATTTGATGCAAAAGATTCCTAAAATGACACATGGGACACCGTATATGCTCTTGTGGACTTCACGATCACTCGCACACTGCAGCCATTGTAATTCCATAAGTGCATATGAAGTGTGCCATTTGGGACAGGGCCTTAGAATGCACTACATAGGCATCACACAAATAACACTCTTCATTTGAAGGGCACAGGAGACTCGGCTCAACTGATTTTGGTGTAGTTTGACATTTGCATTTTGCTAACTAACAGAACTGTAGAAGAATCCATTTTTTTTTTTTTATATATATATATATATATATATTTGACCTTTTTTGATATTTTACAGCATTGAGTGAACTAAAAGTAGTTTATAATCAGTAGTTTTTCAGCATTATCCACCACGTTGAGTGGATTTTTCACTGAGCATGTGGCATTGAATTGAAGTTGACATGAAACAGAAGATATTCCCTATTGTGAAATGGCTTCTGAAACAAGAAAAATTGCATGTAAGGCTTGCTTTTATCCATGGGAAATTGATTGGATGTCTGGATCATTGTGGTTTGCTATTGGTGGATCTGATGTGAGTGACCGGTTGCCCCGCCCTCGTGCCAGTAAACACATCATCAGAGAAGAGAAGAGATGTCTCTGCAAGAGGGAGGGGATGTTATTTTAATTAAAGATTACTAAAGCACATAAATAAAAAATAACGATGATGTGCATGTATAAATGATTTTTACTAAATACTGCAATATTTCATAAAAGAACAAGAACTGTCAAATTTCATTTCATTGTGAATATAAGGATAAAAAGTTATTTTACTTAGCCAACTTGGGTATTAGCACATATATGATGCCTTAAAATGCTGTCTAAGTAGGGAGCTCACTAGTTTTGGAACAGAACTATTTACAGTTAATTTTTTACAGTCACATTGATTTAGCTCATGTGGGGGATTTCATCTAAAATATTTCGCTGTTTTTGTCATTAAAACTTCAACTTGTGTGTGTGTTTTGCCATTCCTGCTATGTGGGGGGCTGTAGCTGTTCTCAGATCAGCTTGTTTTAACTGCTTAAGGGACCTGCACAGGCTGCACACCTGTTGTGTCAATTCCCTGCATTCAAGTTCACTCAAGGTCGTATTTTTAACACGGTGGCCACGTTTGAACACATATGCGAACTGCGTTATGTTTGTGTGTGCGCGCACGTCTCCTGTCTCACCCCCCCGGACAACAGGTGTGGCCCTGGAACAGAACAACCATCTGGATCTCGTTTGCCTGTCTTCTGAGAGCACGCCGATTTAGCAATCGCCTCATTTTGCGGCCTTTTTTCACGTTCTCTGACATGCGGTTCTTTGGTCGCGGCTTAGCCTTAACACATTACGGCAGCGTCCCCTCACAGTCACCGCGGCTGCAGAATTACGTCGAATTTGGGCAGCGGTTGAGTTTACTTTGCAGGATGCCAGCGCTGACCGTAGGGAGAAGATTGCGCCGCTAAGAATTTATTGCTCTGTGAGGAATTCCACTGGAACAAGAGAGTTTGAGAAGCAGGAACAGATAACAAAAGGATAGATGATGCCAGGGTTGTCTCTTGGGTTGTGAAGCAGAGGTTCAACAAGGTTTAACTCAAACAGAGGCTTCTTTAATACATTCTTAACATGCTGGAGAGATCAGATATTGTCCTCCCTTTGTGCTTTATGTGTCTCAGTAAGGACTTGCATGAAACGCTGGTCTAAATTAAGTTGTTGCAAACAAATGGAACAAAGGGACCTTAGAATGCAGGAAGAAATATTCAACTCGGCAAAAGCAATTACCTGCTAAATCGAATGAGGTCAGAGAACGTCTCGCTCCTGCTTCACTGCATCATTCACTTACATTTTATGTGTGAGCACAATCAGAAGGACACATTTTCTGTGGAGAAGTGAACTACGTCTTTCTAAAAATGTAATGAGAAAATGGTTTTCAGTGTAAGTTGGTGCATATTTATTTGAGTTTTAGGTGTTTATTTTAGTTTGAGTGGTGCGTTGCAACTCACTTTCCCTGATTTTGAAGAGAGTCAGATGCATATACGACCTTTACTTGTGAATTTACAGTTACATTAAAGACTTACCAGGTGAAGTTTTGGAAGACTCTGGCCTCCCAGTGGTCAGAGCCGAAATTTATTGAGTGCTTAACTACAGCTAGCACATCCTTGTGGAGCGCCAGTGCTGATTGTGCGGCTGTTGAATGTGAATTTTCCCAGCCTCACTAGCTGCTGCCTGTCTGTCAGGAAGTTGTTTCACTGACAGATGGAGGTGGACACAGAGAACTTGGTTAAGGCTGGCCACACATTTGAAGATTTTAAGCCTGATTTTGGGCCCAATTTGCAACTCTCAATGATCTGGGGGGGTGTGGCTTCTTGTGTGGATTCAAGGCTTCTTGCAACTGACTTTTTGTCCAAAAATCCTCAACTGTGGTGTATCATTACCATTATTTTACTGCTTACGGTAGCATTGGAACCCACACAATCCCAAAACGATTGATATTTACGACTCTTGATCAGACTCCTATAGCTGAAACTTGGCAGCCACAAACATGCCATAAAAGTGGAGTATTGAGAAAGAAGATCACCCATATTCTTTTTTATCCTTTGTTTTTCTTCCCATAAAACAAAACTCACACCAGGAGAACCAGCTGAAAACGTCGAATGTCCTCCATTTGGTTTTCTTCTCAATGTCTATGTGAGATCTCGTCTCATTGTGAAAATGTTACTAAAATCGACAGGTGTGTGGTCTCGAGGTCTGGACGAATCTTCTAGTGTGTGCTTTCAGAGGATTATAATGCTAAATATTGGTTGAAACTGCCCTTATGTCTGTGTCTCCCACAGTTTTAAAATCGGTTATGCTTTGAAAATCATCTAGTGTGTCCCAGGCCTTAGGAGGAGGTTCAGAATGATGGAATTAGAGGCCGAACAGGATCCTAGCATAAGTCCCTGGTTTGTCCAGATGTTGCAGGATGATATGCAGCCCCATGTTGATTGTGTCATCCATGGACCAGTTTGCTTGATAAGCAAACTGAAGGGGGCTAGCAATGATGTTCTGCAGGTGGGCCGGCACCAGTCTCTCAAATGACTTCATGACCACAGACGTTAAAGGTACAGGTCATTCAGTCCTGGGATCTTGGGTTTCTTTGGGATGGGGATGATGGTGGAGCATTTGAAGCAGGAAGGGAATTCACACAGCTCCAGAGATTTGTTGAAGATCTGGGTGAAGATGTGTGACCTCTGGTCTGCACAGACTCTCAGACAGGTGAGTGAGATGTCGTCTGGGTCTTGTGCTTTCCTGATCTTTCCGACACACATCCTCTACACTGATTCTAAAGCCCTGTTTCCACCTGGTATTAAGATGCGTTTTGGTCAGTCGGATCACCAGTAGATGAGGGAGACACATTCCCGTTTACACCTGATGTTTTAATCCATCTCTTTTATCCACTTTCTACCACTTCTGTCCTGATTTCTTCGAGGGGAGGGTCTATGGGTGGGTAAATGTATGGACTTTTTCAGATCTTTCAATCTAATGGAGAGAATAAGCTCTCACAATTTACATATGAACACAGCCATGATGATGGAAAAATATACGGAGAGCATCAGCTTTCGTTTCTGCTCTGACAGCCACAAGACCAGCCGAATGCTGTGAGTGTGTGTTAGAAATCAGGAATGGTGAGAGAACATTGTGCTTGGTATGTTTTTTATCTTTAAAGGTGCCCAAGAACCAGTTTTTACAAGATGTAATATAGGTCTAAGGTGTCCCCTGAATGTGTCTGTGAAGTTTCAGCTCAAAATACCCCATAGATTTTTTTTAAATAAATTTTTTTAACTGCCTATTTTGGGGCATCATTAACTCTCTGGAGTCGGGTAACGCGCCGGCGCGTTTTGCAGGATTTTTTTCACATTGCAGCAAAACAGACTTAAAATACTCTTTCATTTCTTGTCATAGAGACATAGTAATATATCAATTGAAACTATAGAATGTCTTCATTTATTTGTGTACACTCAGCGTAAAAACACAATGTTGTGCTTTTTGTAAAATAAAGAAAACTAACATGATGCGTGATCTCTCGTCTCCCTCTGAACAAAGTCCAATCTGATAGTTCTCAGAAAATGAACTGTAACTTAGCGAATACTAATGACAAAAAAATTAGACTTATGTCTAAAGAAACGTTGAAATGTCAGGTTTTAAATTGTGCAAGTCAAATCGAAAACAAACATTCTGTGTTTATGTAATCTGTATGAAAAGAGAGCCATGTCAGAAGTCCATGATTCAACTCATTATCTGCAAATGCGGCCACGCCCACGGAGGGAGCGCTATTCAGAGGCAATACTTGTATGCATTGTCTCAATCATGTATTTATTGTCTTGAAAAGTGTTTATCTGGATTTTAAAGCCATGGTTAGCGATCTCTAGAAGACATGCCGTTAGTTCCTGGTTCCTGTTCTTCTTTATATGAATTTGTGGCCTAAAGGTGTACAGACAGCGCCCTCCGGCTGCAAGTATGAATTGAAAACACAGTATCCAGCACTCATAGTGATGACAATAAATATTGAATAAATGTTACTCCTCAGTATAGAAAATTGACATAAACATATAAGAATCCATCAATATTTCTCCAAATGTGCATGCTTTTAAGCTAAAAGCCTATATGAAATGCTATAGAGGTAACATAATTGTTCAGACACTTTGCATCACAGAAATACAATATATTTTAAAGAATATAATAGAATACCATTATTTTAAATTGTATTAATATTTCACAGTATTGCTGTTTATGATGAGCTGAGACATGATTACAGAGGGTTTTTTCACAGCCTACCTGACTGAAAGGCCTCATTTTTATGCAAGTCATTTCAGGTCATTATTATATGATTCTTTTGTCTTTTCAGGTGAGAATCACCCATTATTCATGATGATTCACGCCTCCACGCATACTGTGTTTCTTGACAAAAAGTGTCTTACAAAAACTAAATCAATACATGTTATTCCTTCAAAAATACAAACATGTACATACATGTTCCTTACATATTATTGTAGCCTAGTTTGTGCTGAATGCAGTGTAATGACACTTGTGTCATTAATATGTTTATGAACAACTGAAAAAAGCACAAATGTTAGGGCATGTCAAAACTCCACCAGGCCCCAAATCAGCCTCAGACTCCAGAGGGTTAACTATGCACCGATTCAGGCTGCGGCCCCTTTAAATCTCGCGCTTCCTGCCCCCCGAGTTCTCGACTATAAAAAAAGTGCACTTACAAAGTTCACACAGCTATTATAACCCTCAAATGGATCTTTACAAGATGTTCGTCATGCATGCTGCATGCATATGAGTATAGTATTTATTTGGATGTTTACATTTGATTCTGAATGAGTTTGATAGTGCTCCGTGGCTAAAGCTAACATTACACACTGTTGGAGAGATTTATAAAGAATGAAACTGTGTTTATGAATTATACAGACTGCAAGTGTTTAAAAATGAAAATAGCGACGGCTCTTGTCTCCGTGAATACAGTAATAAACGATGGTAACTTTAACCACATTTAACAGTACATTAGCAACATGCTAACGAAACATTTAGAAAGACAATTTACAAATATCACTAAAAATATCATGATATCATGGATCATGTCAGTTATTATTGCTCCATCTGCCATTTTTCTCTGTTGTCCTTGCTTGCTTACCTAGTCTGATGATTCAGCTGTGCACAGATCCAGATGTTAATACTGGCTGCCCTCGTGTGATGCCTTGAACATGGGCTGGCATATGCAAATATTGGGGGCGTACATATTAATGATCCCGACTGTTACGTAACAGTCAGTGTTATGTTGAGATTCGCCTGTTCTTCTGAGGTATTTTAAACAAAAGAGATTTACACAAGAAGGAGGAAACAATGGTGTTTGAGACTTCACTGTATGTCATTTCCATGTACTGAACTCTTGATATTCAACTATGCCAAAGTAAATTCAATTTTTCATTCTAGGGCACCTTTAAACCAAACTTGGGTCTTCAGCCAACAAAGTTTAAATCCTGTTTGGCTAGAGCGCTTCCCATAATGTTTACACATTAGGTCAG
>NC_090231.1:5259475-5356975 GCF_024489055.1 Chanodichthys erythropterus | reverse complement strand
AAACATTTACAAAGAAACAGCAAGTAACACAGGGAATTAAATGTGAAGGGATTTTGAAGTATTCCTATAAACTTATTTACAACTTCGAAAAAAAAAAAATTGTAGTTGCTAAAAGTTCAACCCACTTAATAAAGAAAACAAAAAAAAAAAATGCTCTTTTTTTGCTTTACGACATCTGCTTTATCATTCTACTCCTTATGGGAAATAGCATTTTTAAGCATTATTTTATACATATGATACTAATAACTTTTTAACATGTATAAATTAACATTAGTCAATGAATTGGGAGTAAACATGAAATAATAATAAACAATAGCATAATAACAACATAAAATGCTGTTAAAATGGTTAGTTTTGTGATATTTAATACATGAACTAATGTTAATTAGTTGAACCTCGTTGTAAAGAAGAACTTTGTTTCTCATTAGGAAATCACTGAGAAACATGCGAGACAAAATTGATAAAGCAGAAGAGAACTGTAATGTAAAAAATGCAATAAAATAGACAATTTAGACAATTGTTGGGGTTGGTAAGATTTTGTAATTTTTTTGTAATTTTTTGTCTCTTATGCTTACCAAGGCTGCATTTATTTGATGAAAAACACAGTAAAAACTGTAAAATTGTGAAATATTATTACAATTTAAAAGAACTTTTTTCTATTTGAGTATATAGTAAAATGTAATTTATTCCTGTGATCAAAGCTGAATTTTCAGCATCATTACTCCAGTCTTCACTGTCACATGATTCTTCAGAAATCATTCTGATATGATGATTTGATGCTCTGATTTTTATCAATGTCGAAAACAGTTTTGCTTTTTGCGGAAAACCTTGATATACCTTTTTTTTTCTCTCAGGATTCTCTGACGAATAGAGAGTTAAAAAAGAAAACAGCATTTATTTGAAGTATAAATCTTTTCAAATATTATACATGTCTTTACTGTCACTTTTGATCAATTTAATTCAATTTAATCTGTCCTTGCTGAATAAAAGTATTAATTTCTTTAAAAAAATACTGACCTCAAACTTTTGAAAGGTAGTGCACAGTAAATGTATAGTGCTGTAAAATGAATGTGAATAGCATCGCTCACATTTGGTCTTGGAAGAATAAGGTGAGATTTCTGACTTTTTGACTGTGGATTTTGGTGTCTTGGCAAATTACACTGTTGAGGTCTTTTTTGAAACTCTAGTCTCTTTCTCAGGAGTCAAATCTGATTCACGCGGCCATTCTCTATCGGAGAAACATTTGAGATACTGACGAGATTTCACACTGATAACAAGAGTTGTCCATTGTGTCCTTCTTCTTTCTGAAATGCTGCTTGGATTCGTGTTGACTCGGTGTGACAGTGGAAATTCCCCCAGCATTACCCGACAAGGTCTCGGCATCTGGCCAGCGCGGACCCACAGCGGTCCACTTGTTGAATAGGTCAGTCGGCCCTCAGGGAGCGAGGTGGATAAGAATAACTGAATGTCATGGAGGGCTTCGGTGGACTTAACTTAATTAGGGGACATTTTTAGATGAAAAGCCTGCTTCACAGCTGCTGCAGCCCTGCAGGTACATGCAACAGGGGGGCTCTGAGCTTCTATGTGCCTTTCCTTATTTAACTACTTCTTCCTGATATAATGCTGCTAAAAAGGCCACCTGGCATTCCCGCTAAATGATAGAAGCTCTCTGAAGGATTTGTGGGGTGACCTCCACAACCTGATGATATTAAAGGAAAGATGGGCTCAGATGGAGAGCTCTTTCAAGCTGAAGAAAGGTGAGCCAGAGGTGAATATCCACAGAGTCTTTTTTCACGTATATCTTTCAAGACAGTAGCTCTAGTATGCATTAGTCGTGGAATTCGTTGTTAAGCTCACCCGTATTAAGTTGCATAATCTTCTATGGTTAGTTTGCGCTGTCATCTCTTTATATTCTTGTATTCATAGAGACTGTAGAGCAAAGAATATCTCATAAAGCATATTGACAGCTGTAATAAGACCAACTGACCATCAATAGGATCATGCATTAAAAGACTATTTATAATGAATCATACTGTATTACGATGTATATATATATATATATATATATATATATATATATATATATATATAATATATATATATATATATATATATATATATATATATATATATATAATATATATATATCATATGATATGATATGATATGATATGATATGATATGATATGATATGATATCATATGATATCATATCATATCATATCATATCATATCATATCATATCATATCATATCATATCATATCATATCATATCATATATCATATCATATCATATCATATATCATATCATATATCATATCATATATCATATCATATATCATATCATATATCATATCATATATCATATCATATATCATATCATATCAATCATATCATATCATATCATATCATATCATATATCATATCATATCATATCATATCATATCATATCATATCATATCATATCATATCATATCATATCATATCATATCATATCATATCATATCATATCATATCATATCATATCAATCATATCATATCATATCATATCATATCATATCATCATATATCATTTCATTGATGACGTATGCAGCCTTCAAATGAGACCTCCGGAGGACACAACCTCTGAAGTGAGACAGAGGAAAATTCTGTCATTAATTACTCATTCTCATGTCGTTCCACACCTGTTAGACCTTCATTCATCTTCAGAACACAAATTAAGATATTTTTGATGAAATCCGAGAGGTATGTGACTCGTCCATAGACAGCAATATAATCAACACTTTCAAGGTCGAGAAAGGTACTAAAGACATTGTTAAAACAATCGACGTGACTGCAGTGGTTCAACCTTAATGTTATGAAGTGACGAGAATATTTTTCGTGCACAAAAACAATGACTTTATTCAACAATATCTTCTCTTCTGTGTCATTCTTATACGATGTTAAAGTCCAGAACTTCCAGGTACTACGTCAGGGCACTAACTCATTATTGTCCGGCTCCTGCATCAGCGTCACACGCATGCGTCGTGTTGGTCATGTGATCACCTTCACTGTGCTTACTGCATAAGGATCATTGTTGGGCTCGTTACTTTAAAAAAGTAATTAGTTATAGTTAGTAGTTACTTCTCACAAATAGTAACTGAGTTACATCAATATAAAAGTAACTAATTACCAGGGAAAATAACTATTGTGTTACTTGTATATGTATAATGTATTTAATATCTATTTGATTATGAAAAGTGAACAACATGAGTAAGATAGGATACATCATAAGATGCACAATATATTGAGAGAGATGGAGTGGGTCAGACATGATTTTGATGACTTCTTGATGACTACTTGTTTTGTAGAAAGCCTTTCTTTAAAGTGAATTTTGTTTAGTAAAAATTGCATCTTAATTTTAATCAATGTTTCATCGACCAATTGCTTAGATTTAATAAATAAGAAGCAAATATAACAGAAAATATAATCATGACAATATAATCATGGCGCAGGCGCGATCACTTGCACGTGAACTGGAGCGCGTCTTACAGGCTAAATGATCTGAAACTCAGCGGCTGCTTGCCTCGCAGACATGAGAAATATATCTATGGAAAGCTTGAAATGTCTACTTTAAAACAAAATAATTCATAACGAAAAGAAATAGGTTACTCTCTGATTATGCAATCCGAATAAAATGTGCATTTTCTCTCTAAGCACGTCCACAGAGATGATGAGAGTCAGCAATGTCAACTTCATCTTTGCAGCCGACACAGATTCAGAAAACATTAGTTTATTAATAAACAATTAAAATGTCTCCTTGCTGTTTTTTGTTATATTCATAATCATTACTTTTGCCAGTTCTTTATGGCAAGCTTTACGCTTGAGTGCTATATAGCCTATATTACGTAAACGCTCATTATTATGCTTTATTCTCTCCAGTATTTAAGAAATCAAATTAATATAAATGTGATTAGTCAACTAATGGCTTAAATGAACAACTACTAGTCCAACACACACACCAGAGAAAAATTTTTGCAGCTCCTATGGCTGAGAGAGAGATTACTCGGATGAAAACTGCTTCATTGAGCTCAATTATAGTAACGCAGCATTTTTTTGGTCAGTAACGGTAACGACGTTGTAACGGGGGAAAAAGTAATTAGTTTAATTACTCGTTACTGAAAAAACGAACGCCGTTATTAACGCTGTTTATTTATAACACTGTTATTCCCATCACTGGTAAGGATAATGACAGGGAAGAGAAAAGTAAGTCCATATTATTGTTTTGATTTTATGCAAAAAAAGTATTATCGTCACTTCGTAACATTAAGGTTGAACCACTGCAGTCAAGTCGACTCTGCTCTGCAGGGCTAGCCTACAGGAAGCATTGAACCAGAATGTTGAGCAAGTAATCTCATTGGCTGCAGGATCAGCAGAGGCCAATCAGCTTGTGGTATGCGGTAATGCTTGCAGATTGCATGTAAAGGACCGGTCAGCCTGCGCCCTCTAGAGTTTCATGACTGAACTAGATATTTAACCCTCTTTAGCCACTTATACATGCAAAGTTGTGTCTGTGTAGTTGATTCTCGTACAGACCTGACAGAAAACAACACATATGCTCATTGTCATGACATTTTCCTCATACAGACTCCTAATATACCAAATCTATTATTTATGCTGCTATTTAGTTCAGGAAATGCATAATTACTTTTTAATTGTAGCTAAGATGATGTGACCTGAGATGATTTTGGCATTTTTTCTGCCAAGCTAATGATGTTACTGCCATCTCTGCTCCTCGTAGCAGGCTGATCTTCAGCAGGGACTGATGGTTTACTCATGATTTCATCTGCAGCCGTATGAGATCCGCCTGCCTTTAGGCAGCTGATTAACTGATTGATGACATTAGGCGGTCGAGCTCGGGATAGACGCACACATCAATGAGAGAGCCGAAAGTTTGGTTAACTGACTCTTTTCTTCACACACTGCTGGGAATTCATTCAGGATGGGAGGATTTTCATAACTCTGCATCTGTTTCTCTCTGATGTGTTGCTTGATGTTGTGCTGATTGTCTTCACTGTGTCTGTGGTTTTCCTGAACATTGGGATGTATCAATCTAGCTTAAGAAAAAAAGACATGATGCTTTGCACTATCACAAATCTGCTGATTTCCGCTGAATTCTGCTGATATATATTTATATATAATATGTATTTGTTTTAATGCTTTTTTATTTGAATGTATTTGTTTTAATGCATTTATCTGAATAATAAAAGCAGTCAAATACCAAGTTTAGGTTTTAATGACAAAATCTGTAATTTTCTGTTGCTGTTTGGAGGTAGTAAAACACCTAAATCTTAAAAAGCCTTAAAAAGTCTGAACTGTGAGATAAGTCACAATTGCAAGGAAAAATTGCAAGTCGCAACTACCTTTTGTACTTGTGAGTTTATATCTGACAATTAGGAGTGTGATGATACACTCATGTCACAATTCGATACAGACCACAACATTTTAAGCCAAAAATAAAGATTTTTTTTTTAAATGATCATAACTTTTCAGCATATGTTTTAGAAGTAAACAAAAACTGTTCTGTAGATTAAAAATTTGGTATGGACTTGAGCTGGTAGACTTAAAGGATTAGTCCACTTTCAAATAAAAATTTCAGTCATTTAAAAAAAAAATACAACTGTATATGCTTTATAAACACAAATGATCACCTTTGCACATGTTTCCGCTTTCTGTAATCTTCATAAAGCCTACGCTGTATGTCCAACGCCTTCCCTATTCTACTTACGGAGCGAATGCGGCGCCAGTTCCGTTTTTTTCCTTAAGTACATTAAGCCCTTTGAAGCTGCACTGAAACTGTAATTTTGACTTTCAACCATTTGGAGTCCAGTGAAGTCCACTATAAGGAGAATAATCCTGGAATGTTTTCATCAAAAACCTTCATTTCTTTTCGACTGAAGAAAGAAAGACATGAACATCTTGGATGACATGAGGGTGAGTAAATTATCAGGAAAATTTTATTTGAAAGACTTGAACTTGGTCCTGGTCCCCAATGACAGTTAATCACAGTTCTAATTGCAAAGCATGTCAAAATGACTATTCCCAAACTTTAAAGGGTTAGTTCATCCAAAAAAATTTTTTTTGTCTCCATTTACTTACATGTTGTTTTCACGCCAATCAAGCATTTGAACATCCATGTTTACTACATTATGCGCGTCGTAAATCTGTTCATCATATAAAGCCATTGTGTCTCTTCAGAAGACTTGGATTAGAGCACTCGATTGATTATTTTTACGATGCCTCTATGACATTTTTTGGAACTTTTAAAGGGGATGTCTAATGCTATTTCATGCATTCTGACTTATTTACACTGTTAAAGAGTTGGATTCTTATGCTAAACGTGGCCAAAGTTTAAAAAAACGAGTTGGATGTGACAGAGTATTTCTGTGCCAAATACACTACTTCAGGGTTCGTATAAGTTTTGAGTATGTCCCTGTATGATGGAAGAGCATGCACAAATATGAACCAGAGCGAGAGCAAAAGCACGCCCATCAATGTGCTTCAGGGATAATGCGATGATGTATTGTGTGTGTCGTGACTCGTTAGCTCCGCCCACCACGGCACGCCTCCAGGAGGTCAACTGTTTTCAGAAAGAATTGGTACAGCTGTATCTATCTTTTATAAATCTGATAAAACTAAAGACTCTTCAGAGATATGAAGGATGCAATACTACTCTATAGGTACTCAAGATTAACATGAAATTGGCCAAAACTGTGTGTGTTATGTACCCTTTAAATTTTAGAGGAATGGATTTTAAATGGAGGGACAGAAATCTCTCAGGTTTTATTAAAAAATATCTATGTGTGTTTGGAAGATGAACAAAAATCTTGAAACGACATGAGGGTGAGTACATGATGGCAGAACTTACATTTTTGGGTGAACTACAACTATAAATACAGTAAGCTGAGCCTTGGATAAAAATATATCGAGAATCATATCGTTTACATACGGAAGAGGATTAGGGCCAAGCAATAATAAAAAAAATAAAACCATCTCGAGAAAAAAGTCATTAAATTGCGCGAACAAATTTGTTAAATTATGAGAAAAATGTCGTTAAATTTCGAGAAAAAAGTCGAGATAAAATGTTGAGAATAAAGTCATTAAATTACGAGAAAAAAGTCGTTAAATTATGAGAACAAATTCGTAATTTAACGAATTCATAATTTAATGACTTTTCTCATAATTTAAGGACTTTATTCTCAATATTTTATCACGACTTTTTTCTTGAAATCAAGCCACATTTTTCTCATAATTTAACGAATTTGTTCTCGTAATTTAACGACTTTTTTCTCATAATTTAAGGACTTTATTCTCAACATTTTATCACAACTTTTTTCTTGAAATCAAGCCACATTTTTCTCATAATTTAATGAATTTGTTCTCGTAATTTAATGACTTTTTTCTCGTAATTTAAGGACTTTATTCTCAACATTTTATCACAACTTTTTTATTATTGCTTGGCCCTAATCCTCTTCCATATTTACATCACTGTACATATTTATATCGATATAACGATGCGTCGTCACACCCCTACTCACAATTCTAGCTTTTCTCTCAAAATTACATGTTATAAAGTACAAAGCGCAAGCTATAAACTCGCAATTGCGAGAACAAAAGACAGAATTGTGATAAATAAGTCGCAATTATCTTTTTACCATGTTTATATCTCACAATCCTGACTATTTTCTCAGAATTGTGAGATACAAACATGCAAGTGGAGGTTATAAAGTCAAATTCTGAGGAGAAACAAAAGACTGACTCGCAATTCTGACTTTATAACTCACAATTGAGAGTTTATATCATGCAATTCTGAGTCGCAATTACCTTTTTATTTGGTGGTGGAAAAAGGCTTTCATATCTTCCTAAAAAATGGTTATTGAAATCAAAAATGCTACAAAAGCACAAAATAATTTGTGAGAACATGTACCATCCTAGAGCAAAACAGGCACTGTTTTTGGAAACAGCACCCCAAAATTAGTAAATAGGAAACAAGTATTGGAATTCATTCAGTAAATAAGAAGCCAGAGCGGTGTTATTAATTCAGAATAATTCATGCTCAACAAGGGTGTGCAGTGTAATGTGTCTAGCACACAATATCCATCCCCTGCAACTGCCGTTCGTCAGCTGTGACGGGCTTGTCGGATGTTGAAGTCTTCTCCTCCACACACTGCAGACTGTGGTCTGCACAAATGAAAGAGTGAGCGTGTATGTCCTCCAGCCAGGCAGTGGTTTCACCGAGCTCTCCACATAAAAGCTGTGGAACGTGTCCAGAGCACTTCATTACTGACAGGGACCTGGGTTCATTAACCTTACGGGACTTACACCTTGATTAGTTTCCCATCAGGTCTAGCTCACGGTAATGCAGCCTGATACATCTGCGGCACCGCTTGAATATGAGGTTTCCATGGTAACGCTGTGTGGATATAGGCTGGTGTCAATGTAATTTGTGAACATTTTAACAGAAGTCTCCTAGTAGGCTCAGTGGTTTTAAAACTGGTTTTACTTCAGGATTCAGATTTTACATTAGACATCAAGTGGACATTATCTTATGTGTTTTGTTTGCATTAATGCTTTGTGTCTGCTTTGAAGCCTAACTTATGTTAATTATGATAGAGAAATTGAACTCTGTAACAGTCGCGCACACACTCAGTTTTGGGTTAGAAGAGCAAAACAGCAATAGATATTTTTGTTATGCATGGATTTTATGTTCAGAGAATTAGGACAAAGAGCGTGCTGCTTTTGGCAGATTGTTTTCTCCTGCTGGTCCAATAAAAAAGATGGATAACAAATATACTGTATATATAACTTGGCATAATAAAGTGCAGCTATTTCCATTCCATTTCATTTGTCTCCTTAGCATTAACAGTTTTCCATTTGCTGGGTTTGAACCCATGCTTTATCAAAATACATTTTAAATTCAATTCACATTTATTTGTATAACGCTTTTCACAATACATATCGTTTCAAAGCAGCTTTACAGAAAATACATGTGTCTACATTCATATTTAGAGTAATCTGTTAACAGAGGTGACTGTGTCCAAATTATGTAATTTCAGAAATGTACATATACAAATCAAGCAGTTAACTAACAATGTATTAGTTTAAGCAATGCATTAATTTAAGGTAGGAAAGCTCATGGAAGGAATGAATACATTTAATTGGCTGATAAGATATTTGCATTGACGAACAGTTGAACATGTTTACTTTTTACTTTCTAAGTTTACTTGAAACTTAGCGAATGTTGTTCCAATGTTGTATATCACAAAACCAATATGATTTGGACTTACACATTTTTAGATTTTTTACCAAGATGTATTACTTTTCTGAACACCCCACAACATAAATGACATATTTAACTTCCAGAAAAACATATTTTCCCATCTTAGGCATCAAATCCCTATTATTATTGGTCATTATTTTAAGTTATAGACACTATGGGAGCTCTCTGAATATTATTATAAAATGTATTTGTGATAAAATAAACATTTTCCTATTAATCAGACGTCCCTCACACTATTTCAGTCATTGCAAATATAAAAGATACATAAAATTTCACACTTTTGCTATACTAAAAGGACAGCCACCTCATAATTTTTATCAAAGGCTTACTTTCAGAAATTTAACCAAATTCAGTATTCTTATGATTGCTCTGAACATTTCAGACATAATTCAACTAACTTTAAATTACTTTTTCATAAACTTAACAAAAAAATAAAAATAAAAATGTAGGTGTGACGGGGTTGACTGTGACGGGGGTTGTGATTTTTTTGCCCAGTTTGTCCACTGCTCTAAATCTAGTGAATAAATGGAGAGCGTATGGCATGCATGATATTAAGAAATCATGAATAATGTTGAAATAACAAAGATCATTTTCACAAGTAATAGTTTTCTATCTTTAATTGATGTAACGGGGTTGAGTCCTTAAGCTTGACAAACACAATTTCACAACATAATTTAGTCATAATTATTAAAGAAGGTGGTCACTTGCCTGTGTCTGCTCACAATGTTGTTCAGAAGACTTCTATGATGTCACTTCCTATTAATGACGTCACATAAGTATCAGTTCATTATTTTTATAGGGGAGAATGGTTTGTTGTAACGGGGTTGAGGGGTTACTAAATAATGTGATTTTAATGAATAATCATGAATTTACTTACATGAACATTCCCAGCAAAAAAGCACAGATGGATATTTATGGGAATGACAGAATAAATGGGCTTTTTTCTCATTTTATTATTCATATCCCAAGTATACTTTCATAGAAGGCCTTGAGGGACATGACAAAAAAGGTGGTGTCAACTGAAAAAAACTAAATGTCTAATATAAAGATAAAATGTATGTCATGTTTTTAAACATTATTAAAGGAGGCATTTCAATTCATACAAAAAGATTTTAAATATATATTTTGGTGACCCAATAGATAAAATACACTGAAAAAGGTCAGAGGGACTCAAATCGTACCGGTTTCGTGGACTGACTCACTTGCTACTCACGAAATCCTGTCATTGCCACTGTAATGATGGACAAAACATGATAAAAACTTGCAGCTCGGCAGTTTAAAGATGGATCAGACGCACACCGTCATTCATCTTGAAATCATATGATTTGATTTGTGGACTTAGAGGCTTTTGCTGATGAATTAAACATGGTAGCTTTATATATGGTAAGACACTTACATTTGTCATTATATTATTAACATTTTACCAAAATCAAGCTCAAATGGAGTTGCAATGTTTTTTTGCCAGTGAATTTCAAACAAGGTTAATTCAGGTTTAAAAAGTGTCCCAATCAACCTGATCTCACCCTAAATGCTTTGTCCATCATTAGAACAGCTCCATCTGAGCCAATAAGTACATCACATTACATTTTCATCAACTTACAGGTTATAAAGATTACTGTAGGTGCTCAGTTTGGCCAAAATCTCATATTATAAAAGATGAAGTGCTTCACACAGGCCATTTAAGACAGTATTGGCTATAACTCGACAACAAATGCTAGACACTCTTCTTCATCCCTCAAATGCATCATTAGTCTTAATATAATGTATATATATAGAGAGAGAAGAGAGATCAGATGGACAGATTGCATGTTTAGGACTAGTAAACTACCTAAACAAACTTGTTCATGCTTGTACATCAAGAAAACTATGAACAGTATAATATGTAAGTAATAATAATTGACGACAGGCAATGCGTAATGCAGCCACGACACAATTATTCTGCTTATACTACAGTTACCACACCTCAAGACACTGTTCCAATGTTGTATTTTAAGACATTTGTCAGGTTTTTGTCCTTAAAACACTCTTGTGTGTGGGACTAATTTCTTACGCATCTCATCCTAAGCCTCTGTTGCTAATTCCAAAAAGTTTATCTACCTCAAGAACTGCAGTTTTGTGGCAAAAACCATGACAATAATTTGTCATTTTCATCTTATTGTTTACTATATTTATTTGCTTGGTCGATGTCGTTGTGGATTTTGTTTCTTAAGCGGCCGAGGCTAAGGACCTATGGAAATAACTGAAATCATTTGGCGAAGTGATATGAAACTGTAATGCGGTCAAGACCTGCCTGGAACTACTTCAGCCGTGCGTTTCCCTGAAAATAACTGTGCACCTTAGAACGTTGATCAACCAGTCAGATTTGATCATTACACAGCCCTGTAGTATAAAAAAATATAAAGGTCATTAGCAGGGGTGCATTTCTGTCAACATTTTTCCAGTTTTTTGGTGTATGGTGCTGTTTTTCCATGCCGGCCTATTATTGTCGTGTTGTGGATTTCTTATTCATCTGCCCTTGTGGTTGGCTGCTTCTGGATTAATTAGATTAATTATAACAATATTTTAAATATTATATATTTTGTATTATCTTGTCCAGGTTTAACACTGGTTCAGAATTGATAAGTTGCTGGATTATCAAGTTTTGTGGTGGTCTGGTGCATGTGGTCTTTATCTCATGTGTTTCAGTTTAGTTTTCATATCAGCCTTAAATCATATTATGCAACTTTTGTTAGTCTTCTGAGACCCTTTTCAAATATGAAATAACAACCTCTCGAACCTCAATTACTGCTGTTGCCTCTAAGGGAGCGGTATAAGTATTGCAGGCTCACTATCAGTGGTTTCCAATTGATGAACCTTAACTCACTTCATTTCTTGTTTGTTATTGGGATGCTATGGCTTCTGGTAACTAGAATAGAAACTCTTAGTAAAAAAAAATATTTAGACTTAAATTCGATTGGTGTATTTCACATTAATTCATAATGCATCCCAGTCACTTTAAGAGCATGATGAGTCATTATTATCTGTTGGGTTTGTATATGTTGTAGAAGTGCGTTGTTTCAGCAAGAAATCCAAGACAGGTGATTTGTTTTGATTCGTTTTCATTTTAAGTAGAGTATATTTTGGGTCTAACCCTTTTTTTGCAGAACAAGGTTTACCATCTAGACATGATTGTAGATCAGAGGGTTTCTGAGATTGATCTGTAAGTGGTACAGATGCTGACTTCACTTGAGTCTAATCTGAACCGAAATCTGCAAGACATTAATCATCGGAGACTCTTAAGACAAATATAGCTTGAATGTTTTTTAGTCCATTTGTTTATGTCTATTTTCTCTCTCAATTGATCTTCTGCTTTTCTTTTCGACATACACAGTTCCTCTCGCTCCTTTCTCTAACACTGCTTTCCCCCAACTCTGTGTAAAGCTTTTTAATCAGAACAAATTAATCTCTCATCCTCTCGTTTATTTGTACTTGAGCTCTCTTTTACCTTCTTTCCAGCTAACAACTAGCTTCATGATCAAAGCTAACATCAAGGAACGTAATCATTTCCCCTGTTCCAGCCAAAAAAAAACAGGTCATACCAGCTTAAGGTGGTCAGAGTCCTTCAGACTGCTTGGAAATATGGTTAATCGACTAAGTTGAGTCTCCTCTCCCTGAGTCAGAGTTTACCAGTCTTAATCATGCAATTAATCCATATGATCAACCATCTAAACTAACTTGGACCAGCTAATTACCATCTTAGACCATGATATTGTATATACACAGACAAATTATTAATATGTGTAATATTGTGTCTTTTATATATTATACATGGTTTCTTGGTAGTCTAAGTTGTTTATTAGCTGGTACAAGTGGGTTTAGGTGATTTATCAGATCACCAAAGTGGTTTGCCGGTCTCAAATCAGTCTGATTAACCAACTTGGACTAGCTAATGACCATTTAAGACAAGTTATACACCATATAAAACCAGCTGTATCTTCAGATGCTGGTTTTACTTGAATTTTACTGGACACTATTTGTAAGTATCTAGCAAGCGCTACACATGTTTTTCCAGACAGATGTTCTCCTTTGTCCCATCTGAGAGCGAGAGAGCCCATCTTTTCGTGCCTGTTTTATCTTATCTTGATCTGCTGTGCATCAGCCAGGTTTCTGACGTGCCTCTTGGCTTGCTCTATGATTAGTTATTAAGACCATTTTTCAAACTGAAAAGTCCACCCTGCTAAATAGCAAGAGTGTACAAATATTCTCGCCTGGGACGTGTCCCATCTGTGCTCATAGCCATCCATATATTTGGCAAAGAGAGATGGCAATAAATCAGGACAACCTGTTGTGAAGTTGTGAGAAACTGTGGCATCTTTAAGTGGATGTACAACTGATGGTCAGTTATACAAAAGAACTGGGGAATATATGGGCTTTGCTCCAAAACCTAGTGAGTTATCTACAGTCTACATAGACAACTGCCTTCTAAGGCAGCATCGTAAATGAAATGGCATCTTGTAAGTGACAAATTTGCATGATGCCAGCCTATGGTCTTCATTGGCTGCCCATGAATAATGACTACTTTTAACCATCTTCAAATACTGTAGTTTTGCTGAGGCCTGGAAGATTTTGGTTTGTGTTGTCAACATGTTGAGAAGATGTTTTCTGCACTGTGAAAGCAAATTCACTTTGAACGCACTTCCAAAGGATGAGGACTCACACTGGAATTGATACGGTTAAACCAACGCCAACGTTACTGTTCGTATCACTGCGTATGCAAGTGCAGAGAAAGATCTGCAGCTGAAATTCTGATATTGTAATGGGCGTTTAGTTTCCAAAACGTCAAGTCACCTTTATTTATATAGTGCTGTTTACAATGCAGATTGTGTCAAAGCAGCTTTACAGTGATAACTGGTGAATAATTTTGTCCAGCTTAAGTAAATTCAGCACTGATTCATTCAGTTGTAAAAATCAATAATTAGTTAATTTATCTATACATCAGCACTGGAGAAAACAGTGATGTCTTCATCCAGCTCAGTTCTTTACGCATACAATGGTGTCAATGCAGGCTGATCGAAAAGATTGTTGAATATCAAGTGACAGCGGCAAGGAACCCAAACTCCATCAGGTGACATCAGATGACAAACAGTGATAAGAATGGAGAAAAAAAAACATGGGAGAAACCAGGCTCATACACAAAATGTGCTGTAAGAAGTAGACCAATCACAACAGACTGGGCCATCTGACCAATCAGAGCAGAGTCTACCAATTACAAGAGACTGGGCTATCTGGGCAAGTTTTAGTTTTAGTAATTTTAGCACTTCAACATAAACGTATTTCAACTGAAAACAATTTTTAGTTTTAACCATAACAACACTGATCTAGAGCATGCTTATAATTCCTTTAAAATTCTGCCTACATGGCAGCTCGTTCGGCTTTTGAATAGAGCCAGTCCTGGGCTGCACATTCAGATCAGGCAATGTGTGTTTAGTTTAGCTGGCAATGACTAGACAGGAATCTAGGCTAAATATGGCATGCGTCTGTATCTTTCATTAGATTTTGAACCATCAAATGGTTTTTGAAATCCAAGTTATAATAGTCACTTGAAGCGTTTATATATACATATTGCATAGTTTGAATGTGGCCGAACTATGGTTTGTTTTGACAGTTTTGCTGGGTTCTCTACTTGAATGAAAGAACAAAATAAATATATAAAAAAAAAAATAAAATAAAATACCTGCTATGCTACTAACTTTAATGATATTTCAGAGGTGGTATTTCAGGTATATACAACCACATCCTTACTGGTTTTCCTGGTTAGTTCTGGTTTTATGCTGATCTATCTGGTATAGTCATTTCTCCATGAAGAAAACTGCAACAGTCTAGTATTTGAACAGGTTTTATAGACTGAAAATCGTGCTGATTCTTAAATCTGAAACATTTCACATTGCAAACCAAATCTGAGCGTTAGCAGCGATCCGTTCCACCCATAGGGAGGTGTACAGCAGGACATATTGGGATAGAGCACTGTGGTCCTCTCATTTCTCAGTTCCCAGACCTGACAGTCGTCAGGGTTCAGCGGTTGCTGCGCAAGCTGATACGGCTGTAATACGTTCTGCTGAAATTTCCAGTTGTGTTGTATTTCCTGATTCGGGGAGATTTACAAGCAGAGCCCTGCACATCTGTATTAGTGTGCTGTTAAGAGCTGGGGCTGGAAGAGAAGGACTGCGGCTCTTCTCCAACACACACACTGTTGGCTCTGCCTCTGTTCTCCTGACTTCTTGTTCACTTATGGTTCACTTACGAACTTGTCATTCTTCCTGTTTCTGTGAAGCGTGTATATCTGTAACGAATGTAACTTAAGAGGTTTTATATCTTGCTAGAATTAAAATGCCATGGATCATGTGAAAATGTTATGGCACACGGTGAACACACTGAATGAGAGGACATGATTTTGCTCAATCACAGTCCATTTACATTTGAAAAACAGAAGTTTACTCAATTCATTTGTGTTGGGACTTCTTGAATAATTTCCATTAGTGTTAACGTAGCATTACTGAAACTGGGCAGATGATTTGTAGTTCCCAGCATGGATGGGGAGTGTAAATGTTGAAATTAGGTGCTATTTTATGTGTTTTTGAGCAAGCTGAGAAAAGAGGGAGAGCTGTTGGAGTTTAATGCTTTGTTATGTTGGGATTTAGAGGAGTTTGTTATGTTGGAGTTTTGGCGGTTAACGTTGAGAAGAGTAGAGCTTGATTGTGCAAAATGCCTGTAGGTGGCGATATGCAGTAAGATTGTACAGTAAATCAGCATTAGTCAAAAGAACAGGCAGGCTTGTTTTTGTTGTTTTACTCAAAAAGCAATTCATGATCAAGCAAAGCGGAATACTTCTCCTAGTCTTTTTACCATGTGCTTCCCACTAAAGACAAGTAATGATATGAGAACACAGTAATTTAAAAAGAACAAATAAACAAATTAGCAATTGCACAAATAAATACAACTGAACAAAGGTGCAATTGAAATAAACAGTGTTTTAAGATTTCAGGTAACAGAAACTGAAATCAAATGTAAAATAACACTGCACTTTATGAATATACATTACAAATATAGTTACAAAAGTTATTCGGTCAAGATCAGCAAGTGAATTGTCTTTGTCTTTAGTTGTTTGGTTAACGTTATTATAGATACGGCAGCAGGAATATTAGGCTGCTGTCACTTTAAGAGCTGCACTGATTCAATACACTGTTACACATGGGTTGTCTTTGTCAGCTGTTATGTTCACTTGAGTCAAAACCGACTTTGTTGACAAGGTTATTTTGACATATTTTTTTGTGTATTTGTCCTTTCAAGTGCAAAAAGAAGTGGAAGAGAACTCAGTTCAGTATAGCGCACTATTCAATCTGAGAGGCGGCTTTCTGTATGCACCTCTACCTATAATGCCCCTTTTGCAAGATGTAATATAAGTCTCTGGTGTCCCCAGAATGCGTTTGTGAAGTTTCAGGTCAAAATCCCCCACAGATCATTTATTATAGCTTGTCAAATTTGCCCCTTTTTGGGTATGAGCAAAAACATGCCATTTTTGTGTGTGTCCCTTTAAATGCAAATGAGCTGCTGCTCCCGCCCCCTTTCCAGGAGAGGGCGGAGCTTTAACAGCTCAACAACAACAAAGCTGGAGAATCTCACGCAGCCAAAATGAGGATTGTCAGTAACGGTGTTCAGCCTTACATTGTTCAAACCGGAGTCGACACTGATGGAGAGACTCAGGAAGAAGTTACAACTTTTAGACGTTTCTGAATGGTTAGTGGATACATTTATGTAGTTGCTGTGGAGTTGATTCAACTCATCCACTAGCATGTGTCGTCATGTTCATCTTTTGTGTTGAATTGACCCTCGTTTGTGAAGCAGTCCGGTGTTAAATGACGGCATGACAACAACACTCTACTACAACAACTCTTCCTCTTCTCTAAAGCAGCCCAACGTAGCCTCACCACCTTTGTTGTATGTTCTCGGGGGCAGGTTTTGGAGTTTGTGATGTCACTAACCCGGGAAGAAGTTCGTTGTAGTCCCAACCAGCCTTTTTATGCTCAAACAGCAACATTACACACTAACTAAAGTTAAAAAGGTCAAATCATAATTAACCACCCCTTTAAGAAAATCAGTTTACAATGTGTCTGCAGTTGAACTAAGTCTGTTGCTTTGCTTGCTTTACTAAATACTGGTAATAACTGCAGGGCTGATATATTTTCTCTGCGATATTTAATATTTAATCATATTTGATTAATGGTATTTGCTGAGTATTCTTTCCACATGCCAGCATATAAGTAGATGACTGTGTATGTTTGACACTTGGTTGTTCAAGGACTATTTGAGGTATTTTAGCAGTTGGAAGAGTGTTTGTTATTTCTCATGTCTGTTGAAGAAGTCATTGGACTCGTTGGAAGTATCTGTTTGTGTATAGAGCCTCGAAATGATTAGCACCAGCGATACTGTCAAGTACTGTATGTTTTCACGAAGACTAAGTTGTTGATATATATTCAAAACGCAGATGTCCTTGTCTGAAGTGTGTGTAAACCTTAGATTTTGGATAAATAGGAAATGATGGTTTAATGTTTAAGACACGAAGAGAAAACAATTGAATTGCACATCAAACAGAACGTCCACTCATTCTGACAGCATGTTAACATACTTTATTTATGATATCAGTTCCTCTTCATGCTAGGTGCTGGAAAGTCTCTAATGCAGGAAAGATGTTCTGGTCTAGTTCAACCGTGGTAACGATGAGCCAGCTTTCATCAGATTCTGTGTATTCTCAAAACCACCTCCTCTTTAGACAGACTCCTTCTAAATTCTTGACACATGTATTTGGTTGTGCTAGCAACCCTTAATTTTCCCCTCAAAACCCACATTCAAGCCTGGGCAGCATCGAGCATCATCTTGTGTCAGTGTTATCTTCCATTCAGTGATTGCTTGGATATTCCCTGTGGTATGTCTTATATATCTGTAGTGAAGCCTTTGTGGAGAGTGGAATGAATCATGACTTCTCTTAAATATAAAGGGGTTTGAAGCTCGAGGCCATAGTTAAGAACTTACTATGATGCCATAGGAGAACATCAGTTTATATCATGACATTACCAACAGATTCAAACAACTTCTCTCCTGAACCACTAAGATTCCAAGTATTGAGTATTGAGTAAGCAAGTATTTTAAGCATTTTATTTTAAATTTAAAACTTACATCTTGTACTTAACATCAATATTTCTACTTTAATGTTGCAACTTTATTCCTAAAGTTTTGACTTTATTCTCAAAACGGACTTTTTACTTGAAGAAGTCCTATTATGAGATTATTTTCAAAACCTTACATGACTTTATTCTTATCATGCTACAAATCTTTCTTTATTTTAGATTCTTTTATAAGCATGGCACATAAATGCCATTCTCTACTAGCATTTTTGTCATATTAATTAATAAAAAATATTTTAGTTGCATCTACTTTTATGTTTTGCATATTTCATGATTATATCAGAATATTCCCAGTCTTTAGAGGAATCCTTTGAGCTGAGGAATGTCATAAGAGCATGTTTTTGCGTCAAAACAAGTCAGTATAAGTCAACATATAAGTCAGTATTTCTCTCATGAGATGGCAAAGTCATATGCCAGTGTCTTAAAGTGCACCCAAAAATGTAAATTCTGTCATCATTTACTCAGTCTCATGTCGTTTTAAAAATGTAGGAACATAAAAGGAGCTGTTTTGAGAAATAAGAAATATGTGTTCTGGAATTCATTGGACTCTAATGTTGTTATACAGGTTTGGAACAACATGGTTAATGATGACAGAATGTTCATTTTTGGGTTAAATATCCATTTAGGTTCCATATGATGCCATAGAAGAACTAATTTGAGTTCTAGTGATGCCAAAGAACAGCGATTCCTGTTTTTCAGGGGACCCCTGATACCGCCATAGGAAGTTCCAGAGTTCCAGTTAACTTATGCCAATCAACAACTTGCTTTTAATATCCACAAAACCATATAGCCAACTCAAGAACCTAATAATGGTTCTTAATAACAAGAGTGTTCCTTGCTAAACTTAATGTGTTGCAAAGAACCACTATTATAGAGCTTTCTTTCTTTTTGACAGTGTTGAGAAGACAGTCGTGAGAATGTCAGGCAGTGTACTGAGAGTGTCTTTGAGACCGAGCAGATGTTGTCAGGCAGTAACTTCCCCTTGACCAGATGCAGTTTTAGTTCCAAAGCCAACAGCATTACTAACAAAAAAGGGCTTATTGTCCCTTAGATCAGCCCCTGAGACTCAGCCAAAGACCATCCACCAGTGACTGTCTACTCCTTATTATCCTCATCAAAACTCAACTGCGATTGCCAACGAGCGTTGCTAGGGTGCAGCAACAAGCGCAGGGTAGAGCCTGAAGTCTCTTAAACAGCCTGTGTCCGTAAAAACAACTGTAGACTTGCTCCATTATTTTTCTTGGGGGGTGACCCAAGTTTGTTGAAGGAACCATGAACTTTGTGATGGCAGTCTACTATTAAAGGATTAGGTCACTTCGGAATTAGAATTTCCTGATGATTTAATTCCTGATAACCATGTCATCCAAGATGTTCATGTCATTCTTTCTTCTGTTGAAAAGAAATCTGTTTGAAAGAATGATTCAATGACTCATTCGTTAAGACAAAATGATTTGTTCCTGAATGAATCAGCCGTTTGAATGTATCGGTTAAAACTCAATGACTCACTCATTAACAGTGATTTGCTGCCACCTACTGGTGGTTTTAATAATGGCTCTTCATTTTTTAAGTCATTTCAAATATCATAATAAGTACTCTCAACGTTAACGCGTTATTTTTAACTAATTTAATAGCAGTCTTAAATAACATCTTAAATGAACTTGTGAGAAAATGAGATGCGCGTCAGATTCTCGTCATGTTTAGCAGCGGCAGCTCTTAAAGTGACAGCAGCCTAATAAACCAGTCGATGTGATGATGTCTGTCATTAATGTTAAACAAAGAACAAAGCGAACAGAGACAATTACTCACTGCTCTTGACTAAAGAACTTTTGTAGCTTTAGTAAGAATTAATCTATATTTAATTTATAATTTATACAGTGCAGACTGTTTGATAACTTTATTCAATTTCTGTTTATTTCCTACCTGTTAGACAGGCCACAGGTAAATATGACATTTATTGTGGGTTTATGTGAGGATTGTTCTAAGTTCACTTAAATTAAAAGTTGTTATATTTTTTGAAGCCTAATAAATGTTTTTTTTTTTTTTTTAAAAATGATAGCTTTCAATTACACTGTAAAGTTGAATGGCTATAATTAATGTTTAAAATCAGGGAAAAAAATGATTTTCATAGAGACATCAGTAGCAGTATCAGTATCAGTAATACTTGCCTTCATTCACAAAAAGATGCCATTAAACACGTATTTAAAATATACTGTCTTTAAGTAATTTCTACATTAATTTGAAGATTAATTGTGAAATTATTACATTATAAAATATATATATAAAATGTATAAAGTGTTTTTAATCACGATTAATCACAGAAAAAAAATTGTGATTAATCTTGTTAATTTTGTAATTGATTGACAGCACTAATCATAATATGTTTAAAATATCAAAACGTTATTTATGCATTTGTAACTGCAGGTTAAATATATTCATGTCCCCTCTGATCTGCATTAAACAGTCTGTGTAAATACATCTAAATGCCACTTCAGATGGAGCTCTGCAATTGCAAAAATGATTTCAAATACTGATTTCATTTGATTGGTAACAGCCCTATTGTGTCTGATTATTCTAATTGAACTTATTGATTAAATGTAAGAATTTGACATGATGATGCATGCATTTAATTAGGTTAAAAAAGGGCCTATATTCACTACAAAGCCAAGCTTCTAAGCCTTAAAATGACACCTATAATGTGTTGGTTAAGCAAGTGGTTGTTAAAGGGTTAGTTCACCCAAAAATTTAATTTTTGTCATTAATTACTCACCTTCATGTCGTCTTCATGAAGACCTTCATTCATCTTCGGAACGCAAATTAAGATATTTTTACTAAAGACATTTAAAACAGTTCATGTGACTACAGTGGTTCAACCTTAATGTTATGAAGCGACAATAATACTTTTTGTGCTCCAAAAAACAAAAATAATGACTTTATTCAACAATATCTAGTGATGGGCGATTTCAAAACACTGCTTCATGAAGCTTCGGAGCTTTATGAATCTTTTGTTTCGAATCAGTGGTTCGGAGCGTATATTAAACTGCCAAAGTCAATTGATTTCAGTAAACCAGGCTTCGTTACGTCATAAGTGTTTCGAAATTTCAATGGTTCACCACTTGGGGGCATGACTTTGGCAGTGTTTTGCGATCCGAATCACTGATTTGAAACAAAAGATTCGTAAAGCTCCAAAACTTCATGAAGCAATGTTTTGAAATCGCCCATCACTAGATGTCACTAGAAAGCTACTAAAGACGTGTTTAAAACAGATCATGTGACTACAGTGGTTCAACCTTAATGTTATGAAGCAACGAGAATACTTTTTTGTGTGCCAAAAAAACAAAATAACGACTTTTAAAAAAATATCTAGTGATGGCCGATTTCAAAACACTGCTTCGAAAGCTTTACGAATCTTTTGTTTGAATCAGTGGTGTGGAATGCCAAAGTCATGTGATTTCAGCAGTCTGGCAGTTTGACACACAATCCGAATCGCTGATTTGAAACAAAAGATTCGTAAAGCTCCGAAGCTTCATGAAGCAGTGTTTTGAGATCGCCCATCACTAGATATTGTTGAAAAGTCATTATTTTGTTTTTCTGGCACACAAAAAGTATTCTCAGGTGTAGAACGACATGAGGGTGAGTAATTAATGACATAATTTTCATTTTTGGGTGAACTAACCCTTTAAGAGGTTGGTTAATGATTAAGCGCTTAATTTAAACAATGATCGATTATAGGGATTTATGCAAATTGTCATCCCTGGTGGGAACAATAGTAATAGTAATGCTTGTCGGTTTAGATGTAAACCTGTAGCACCTGATATGTCCCTTCTAATTGTACAATACAATAAACCTTAAAGATAGTAGTCACAGATCCAGGGTTTAATTCAAGAGGAACTACATGATTCACGGTTATTATAAATACTGTATGTCACTTTAGATACAAACCAACTTTCACGTAACCCCTCAGAAATCACATTACCCAGAAATCTCTCTCCTCCTCGACGTCCCCCTGGCTTTAGCACCTAAGAGGATAAATAACAGGCCTAATGTCCTTGCGCAGTGACTTCAGGATATCACATCACTAGGGAAATGTAGCCTAACTTTCTGCTTATATTTAATAAATGGCAACAAACGCTGACGACATGTGCCAATTGAGGTCATATCATCGTTTGCTGCTGCTGTTGAGCTGTTTTTGGCTTAGATTTGCATAAAACTGGACTTTTGGCATTTAGAAACATGAAATGGAATGGGTGAGCAGCTAATGTATTTGGGCCATGGGGTAAAGGCAGCAGGGGACTGAAGGCGACCCTCCCAACACTGTGTTTTACTTTGCGGTACCGAGTCTGAATCTGGGTGACACATGATCATTTTTGGTTTTCAATATGGCAAGCATCACTACTATTGCATTAATACTTGGAGATAAAAATATGAATACATTTTTGCTTGTAACTTCAGATGAATTTTACCTCCAATCATGCATTTTTTTCAAGAGAGGTGTGCTATTACTTTTTAGACTTGCGAATCCCATAGACTTACATTAAAGTAGGGACTTGTGCTGTATCTAGTTTGTGTTGTTTTAGTTATGTGAATACTTAAGGCAGTAAATATCTTTATATACTCTGAAATAGGATGTATTATTATATATGTTGCTGCAGGTTTGAATAAATCTACTAGTTTACATTACTTTTTTTGATTTAGTGCTTTTGGCACAGTTAAATGCATTATTCACGTTGGTTATTAATAATCCAACAACTATTACTGATAATTAAGAAATATTTAAGTCAAGTTATCTTAAAAAAAGATTAATTGGAAGTTAATTGGCTTGATTGTAATAGTCATAAATCTTGTTCATTGTTTTCAAACTTCTTTGCAGGCATCGTTAGGTGTCTCATTAAGATTGCCTTGCACTAATTATGGCTGATTATCCTCCGACCTCTGTCATTAGCTCAGCGTTGAGAGCCTGACACGATGAAGGAGAGCGTGTGTTGGCCATTCATTGTTTTAATTCAGATGCTTTTCAGCACTGTGTGGTTTGGAGATCAGCCAAATGCTGCGATTTGCACTCTCTCCGACCCGATCCACCTTATTCAGGAACTGAGACACACATAAAAGTGAACATTTATATACAAAGTAAAGATCCATTTCCATTTCCATACATTTAGGTTCAGTAATTATTCAAGAATGCATTGTGTCATTAGACTTTACTGAATGTTCAGAACAAAGAAATAAATGGCCACCACATGAAGCCACGTTTCAGATGATTCAGGCAAAACATTATGAGCACTGACAGGTGAAGTGAATAACACTGATTATCTCTTCATCACGACAACTGTTAGTGTGTGGGATATATTAGGCAGCAAATGAACATTTTGTCCTCAAAGTTAATGTGTTAAAAGCAGGAAAAATGGGCAAGCGTAAGGATTTGAGTGATGCTAGGCCAAATTGTGACGGCTAGACGACTGGGTCAGAGCATCTCCAAAACTGCAGCTCTCAGTGGTGAACCGGCGACAGGGTCATGGGCGGTTGATGCTCATTGATGCAGGTGGGGAGTGAAGGCTGGTCCGTGTGGTCCGATCCAACAGATGAGCTACAGTAGCTCAAATTGCTCCAGAAGTTAATGCTGGTTCTGATAGAAAGGTGTCAGAATACACAGTTCATCACAGTTTGTTGCATATGGAGCTGCATAGACCAGTCAGGGTGCCCATGCTGACCCCTGTCCACTGCCGAAAGTGCCAACAGTGGATAAGTGACCATCAGAACTGGAACATGGAGCAATGGAAGAAGGAGGTCTAGTCTGATGAATCACGTTTTCTTTTACTTCACGTGGATGGCCGGGTGCACTTACCTGGGGAACACATGGCACCAGGATGCACTATGGGAAGAAGGCAAGCCGGCGGAGGCAGTGTGATGCTTTGGGCAATGTTCTGCTGGGAAACCTTGGGTCCTGCCATCCATGAGGATGTTACTTTGACATGTACCACCTACCTAAGCATTGTTGCAGACCACGTTTACCCTTTCATGGAAACGGTATTCCCTGGTGGCTCTGGCCTCTTTCAGCAGGATAATGCTCCTGCCACAAAGCAAAAATGGTTCAGGAATGGATTGAGGAGCACAGCAACGAGTTTGAGGTGTTGACTTGGCCTCCAAATTCCCCAGATCTCAATCCAATGGAGCATCTGTGGGATGTGCTGAACAAACAAGTCCGATCCATGGAGGCTCCACCTCACAACTTACAGGACTTAAAGGATCTGGGTGTCAGATACCACAGCACACCTTCAGGGGTCTAGAGGAGTCCATGCCTCGACGGGTCAGGGCTGTTTTGGCAGCAAAAGAGGGACCAACACAATATTAGGAAGGTGGTCATAATGTTATGCCTGATTATATATAATATTTAATGTTAATGTTGTTTTATTTGAATATAATTTAGTTTGTTTTTATACATGTAATTATATATTTTAAAGTTAAAAATATGTATTTGCATTTTTATGATATATCATTCATTCATTCATTCATTCAATTTGCACTGGAAAGTGCACTTTCTTTCTAGGCTTTGAAAAATATTGTTCATAATGAATTTTCCAAGTGGCGAGTTTGGGGTAGATGGAGGCTTAGTTCTTTTTTCTCGCCAAATAATTCACGGCAGACTCATATTCATCTCATCTCGTTTACGTTTTTGCTCTCACTTCCAAAATTACATGAGGATTAATTAGCAGCATGGGAATTAGTATCACTAAACTCTTTCACAGCAGGCACAGGAAGGGCCAAACGCTGAGCAAATGTTTGGATCCGCGGGATTAATGATCGCTGGTGTGTTTAGCTTGATGTAGTACAATTGGTGTCTCTGGACTCTGGCAACTTTTCTCAAAGATAAATGGATTTGTTTTAAAAGTTGCTTGTATTTATGTATTCAGCTGCATATGATGTTTTCGCTCTCTCGCTGATGTTTTATGGCATGTTTTTCCTCATATACGACTCTTCCAGCAGGAAAACGCCTTCAAACAACAAGTTCATGAGATCGCTTGGGGTGAAATTGATATTGACACAGTGCGCAGGTCACTTGGTCTATTCAGGACATTAAAACATCTGGTTCTGTGCTGTCCCTCTTACTTAACCCGTGTCACCACTTTCAAGTATAAATGGATCATTGACTAATGTAATACTCATATTTTAGGAATTTCTATAAACAGACAGTGAAGCACCAGCTGTTTGTGCGATTTAGTAGTCTCACTCAGTTTATTATTACTGTGACTACCCTTCTGAAGAGACTAGCATTATGTTGTGTTTTGACTGTCGGTTGTAAAGAAATAAAATGGGTTTGTAGGGACAGTAGAGAGAGGACCTGATGGAAAGCGCTCGCGCTCTGTATTTACCCATTTACGCTGAAGAAAGGTGCGAGATGTGAGCACAGTTGTATATAGTGTGGTCTAAGATTGCTAACAATATGCAGTCAATAATTTCATTATGCACAATTACAGTTGCAAAAATATCAATATCAACATTAATCATCTCTTATTTCTCATTCCACTTGCTCTGCTCTCAATCCCACAATTCCCATTGCGAGCCTGCTGCTCATCAAGCCTCCTACAGCATATAGTAGTGATTCCCATCTGGTTTTGCTTCAGGAAACATACGGTACCAAATGATTTTTCTAACAAAACTGACCTTAAAATGAAACACTGGTAATCCATGCATGAGGCACTTCGCCAAAACAGATGAAAACGGAAGCATTTTAGCCTCCCTTATACAATTTTTTTTCTCTGTAGTTGGCTATAAAGTTAATTAAATGTTGTTGTTTGCATTTAGCACTGTTTCTTTCTGCGGTCAGCAGCCAACCAGAAACAGATCTGACCCATTTTTAAGTCATAACTGACCATTTCAGAACCACTACCACAGGGAATGAATTATAAAGGGGTGTTCAGCTCAGCTCACTCCACATCAGTGCACACCAAGGGTAAGAAAATTTACTTTTAATGTGTCAAACATTTGAACATGCTGATATATTCCATCTTTTGGATCCAGGTCCAAGCCGTGACTTTTGTATTCCTCTTTTGAAACACTCAACTTGAAATCTGAATGTACGTGAATGAGCTCTATATTAGAGAGCAGATGAAGCTAGCACACACATGCCAATGTAAATATTGAACCTGCAAGATGTTTTCCATTGGGTGCCTTTGAGCCAAGCAAGGAATCTCAAAGATGAGTTTAATAAGGTGCTTTCACCGAATGGTAATGGTGATGGAAAGCATGCAGTTTTATTCACCGGAACTAATCAGCTAGCGGTTTCCTTTGTTTCACAATTTCCTACTATTTCTGTACATTATATAATTATAATTGCTCGTCAGAGTTTGCTGCCATATAATCAGCCGTTGAATTGGTGCTACTTTGAACCCATATATATATATATATATATATATATATATATATATATATATATATATATATATATATATATATATATATATATATATATATATATATATATATATATATATATATACACACACACACATACAGTATATATATATATAGTATACCAATTAGGCATAACATTATGACCACCTTCCTAATATTGTGTTGGTCCCTCTTTTGCTGCCAAAACAGCCCTGACCCGTCGAGTCATGGACTCCTCTAGACCCCTGAAGGTGTGCTGTGGTATCTGACACCAAGATGTTAGCAGCAGATCCTTTAAGTCCTGTAAGTTGCGAGGTGGAGCCTCCATGGATCGGACTTGTTTGTTCAGCACATCCCACAGATGCTCCATTGGATTGAGATCTGGGGAATTTGGAGGCCAAGTCAACACCTCAAACTCGTTGTTGTGCTCCTCAAACCATTCCTGAACCATTTTTGCTTTGTGGCAGGAGCATTATCCTGCTGAAAGAGGACACAGCCACCAGGAAATACCGTTTCCATGAAATGGTGTACGTGGTCTGCAGCAATGCTTAGGTAGGTGGTACGTGTCAAAGTAACATCCACATGGATGGCAGGACCCAAGGTTTCCCAGCAGAACATTGCCCAAAGCATCACACTGTTCCCTGATGCACACGCACCCGGCCATCCACATGATGTAAAAGAAAACGTGATTCATCAGACCAGGCCTCCTTCTTCCATTGCTCCGTGGTCCAGTTCTGATGCTCACGTGTCCACTGTTGGCTCTTTCAGCGGTGGACAGGGGTCAGCATGGACACCCTGACTGGTCTATGCAGCTCCATACGCAACAAACTGTGACGAACTGTGTATTCTGACACCTTTCTATCAGAACCAGCATTAACTTCTGGAGCAATTTGAGCTACTGTAGCTCGTCTTTTGGATCGGACCACACGGACCAGCCTTCCCACGTGCATCAATTTCATCTTTCTGTGTCCATGCTTCGGGTGTGTGTGCTCAGAAAACCTTATATCAGATATATAGCTTTAAAATGCATGCAAATAATAACTTTAATGATGATGAAGAACTGAAACGTCACGTGAGTTTGCCCACGATAGAGATGATAATCAGAACTAAACAGTATCTGAGGCAGTTAGTATCTGAGGCACGAGCTGTAGGCTCCGCCCTCTTCTGGGGTGGGGAGCAGCAGCTCATTTGCATTTAAAGACACATGCATGAAAACAGCATGTTTTTCCTTCCACTGAAAAATGGGTATTTACAACATGGTATAATAAATGATCTGTGGGGTATTTTGAGCTGAAACTTCACAGACACATTCAGGGGACACCAGAGGCTTATATTACATCTTGTAAAAAGGGGCATAATAGGTCCCCTTTAATAATATATTATATTAGCCTTTCCGTGGAAAAAAAAAAGTGGTAAAATGTCTATCATTTTTGTCTAGCTTGTTTCGTTATAGTGCTTTTTTGACTTTTTTGAAGGTTGTCATTGTATAACAAGAGCTGTGAAAGGATTCTTCAGAAATTTCTCAGGGTGAATAAAAGGCTTTTTTATGTCAGAATAGACTGTGTGTGGTGTTCGTTTACACTTCCGTTATGAATTAATAAGCTCTTAAGTGACAGAAAAGTGTTTTGTATTACCTAGTATTACCTTGTTCTACTACCTTGCTAAAGATGAGTGAAGTTGCATTCGGGTGAAACGTTATAACTCAAATGTGGTCATGCAGATGTGCTTTTCAGCGATGGTAAGAACATTTAATGTCTATGAACTGTGAATTTTTAGCTTTATTTATATCTGCCATCTTGAGTTGGCGCAAGATGTCTCGGTGCAATCTTCTATATGAGAGAGGGGTTGTGTTGGATCTGATGGAGCCCGTCTTGTGTTTTCTCATATGTGAGTGTGTGGTTGTAAGCGATATCCTAGAGGGAATGTCGGGAGGGAGAGAAGAATGAGGTTTTTCTTGTTTAGCTTTTTCATCACACTGATCTTGTCTATGATAAAGAGTTATTAGTTTGGAAGCCCTTCCAGCTTTATTTAACCTTGCGTTGGATAGGAAGAAATCGTTTAATCAAAACAGACCTCCCAGTCTGAATGGTTTGATGAGCATATTTGGAGCATTATCCAGATTCTTGTCGACTAAGAAGCAGAGAAGTTTTCGCATTTTTAGCATTTCGTTACAGCAGGGGTCGACTTTTTGGCGTCCAGGCTTGATTTGGCACTATGATTGGTTTATATATTTTTCACATCATGATGAATGAAGATTTCTGTGGTTTTTATGCATCATTGATATCCACAGGACAGTTAGCACCTGCTAATGCTAGCCATTAACTCTGCAGGAATTTCACGTCGCATTTGAATTCTTTCCTTTAGCGAATGCGTCACGGCTGTCTTGGATCGCAAAAGATCGCCAAATAGGTCAGAAGAATTCATCTAATCTGTAAATCTTGATTTCTCTGACCTCAATTCCCCTAGCTGTCATGGATCATGCTAATTAGCTTCATGGTGAGACTCAGGCGGTCAGTCCTTTTAGAGAAGATATAAATTGCACCATTAGGACGTCTTATTATGATCCTAATGAGAATTCCGGATTTTGCCTGAAGTGAGAGTTGTGAAATCAAGAGGGGAAAAAGAAAGCATTTAGATTCGCATTTAGCTAGTCTTTCAATCATTTATATTTTATTTGGTAATTATAATCTACAATCAACACTTAGATTTTAGTTTACTTAGAATTGTTTTGTAAGACCTTTTTTTTTTTTTTTTTTTTTTTGCATAAATTGTCCTACACTGTTTTTTCTATGGACATGAATTATCATTCAAATCATATGGCATTTGCAGTTTTTGCCTAGCTGACAGTAAAACTGGTGGAAAAATCATACATATTTACCCAGGAATATCAGGCTCTTTTGATTTAACCACCTAGAAACCACCCTAGCAGCCACATACCATCATGCTAACAACTTCTCAGAACACCCTCATAACTACATAGAAATTATCTGGAAACCACCCAGAACACACTAACTTTGTGGTGGTGAGTTGTACACAGGCATGCACCACCAGAAAATGTGAAAATCTTGTATAATTTACATTTATGCATTAGGTAGATGCTGTTATCCAAAACAACTTATGTTGCATTTAGTACATTGCATTCCTAGAAATCAAACCCATAATTAGCACCATATTCTGCTGTTTGAACTACAGTGAATTGTTCTTTTGTGGTTGACACAACTGATTTGACAGTGTGTTTACCATTAAAGGTGCAGTAAGCAATTTCTGAAAAAACGCTGCTGAAAGTGGATTGGACCGAGCACCGCAACAAACTTGTTGTGACTCATGATGGGGGAGGAGAGAGAGTGAGCCAATCAGCAGTAGGGGGGTGTGTCCACTCATGATGGGGGAGGAGAGTGAACCAGTCAGCAGTAAGGGGGTGTGTCCACTTATGATGGGGGAGAGAGAGTGAGCCAATCAGCAGTAAGGGGGTGTGTCCACTCGTGATGGGGGAGGAGAGTGAGCCAATCAGCAGTAAGGGGGTGTGTCCACTTATGATGGGGGAGGAGAGAGAGTGAGCCAGTCACTCATGATGGGGGAGGAGAGAGAGTGAGCCAATCAGCAGTAAGGGGGTGTGTCCACTCGTGATGGGGGAGGAGAGAGCGAGTGAGCCAATCAGCAGTAAGGGGGTGTGTCCACTCGTGATGGGGGAGGAGATAGAGAGCCAATCAGCAATAAGTGGGTGTGTCCACTCATGATGGGGGAGGAGAGAGAGAGAGCCAATCAGCAGTAAGGGGGTGTGTCCACTTATGATGGGGGAGGAGAGAGAGAGAGTGAGCCAGTCACTCATGATGGGGGAGGAGAGAGAGTGAGCCAATCAGCAGTAAGGGGGTGTGTCCACTCGTGATGGGGGAGGAGAGAGCGAGAGAGACAATCAGCAGTAAGGGGGTGTGTCCACTCGTGATGGGGGAGGAGATAGAGAGCCAATCAGCAATAAGTGGGTGTGTCCACTCATGATGGGGGAGGAGAGAGAGTGAGCCAATCAGCAGTAAGGGGGTGTGTCCACTTATGATGGGGGAGGAGAGAGAGTGAGTGAGCCAGTCACTCATGATGGGGGAGGAGAGAGTGAGCCAATCAGCAGTAGAGGGGTGTGTCCACTCATGATGGGGGAGGAGATAGAGAGCCAATCAGCAATAAGTGGGTGTGTCCACTCATGATGGGGGAGGAGAGAGAGTGAGCCAATCAGCAGTAAGGGGGTGTTTCCACTTATGATGGGGGAGGAGAGAGAGCCAATCAGCAGTAAGGGGGTGTGTCCATTCATGATGGGGAAGGAGAGAGAGTGAGCCAATCAGCAGTAAGGGGGTGTGTCCACTCGTGATGGGGGAGGAGAGAGAGTGAGCCAGTCACTCATGATGGGGGAGGAGAGAGAGTGAGCCAATCAGCAGTAAGGGGGTGTTTCCACTTATGATGGGGGAGGAGAGAGAGCCAATCAGCAGTAAGGGGGTGTGTCCACTCATGATGGGGAAGGAGAGAGAGTGAGCCAATCAGCAGTAAGGGGGTGTGTCCACTCATGATGAGGAATGAGAGAGAGCCAATCAGCAGTAAGGGGGTGTGTCCACTCATGATGGGGAAGGAGAGAGAGCCAATCAGCAGTAGAGGGGTGTGTCCACTCATGATGGGGGAGGAGAGAGAGAGAGAGAGAGAGCCAATCAGCAGTAAGGGGGTGTGTCCACTTATGATGGGGGAAGAGAGAGAGAGAGCCTATCAGCAGTAGAGGGGTGTGTCCACTCATGATGAGGAATGAGAGAGAGCCAATCAGCAGTAAGGGGGTGTGTCCACTCATGATGGGGAAGGAGAGAGAGCCAATCAGCAGTAGAGGGGTGTGTCCACTCATGATGGGGGAGGAGAGAGAGAGAGAGAGAGAGCCAATCAGCAGTAAGGGGGTGTGTCCACTTATGATGGGGGAAGAGAGAGAGAGAGCCTATCAGCAGTAGAGGGGTGTGTCCACTCATGATGGGGAAGGAGAGAGAGCCAATCAGCAGTAAGTGGGTGTGTCCACTTGTGATGGGGAAGGAGAGAGAGTGAGCCAATCAGCAGTAGGGGGCGTGTCCATTCATGATAGAGAGTGAAGAAAGACTGTAGAAAGAGACATGGCTAACACCGTGTCCTAACCAGACGTGACGTGACGCCGCAACATGCAATAAAAGGTATCTTTTCCATGTTAATCTGAGTTTTTGTCCTAACCAGCCGGCTGAAACCGCAACACAAAGTATGACAATAATAATCTCAGGTACTGTTTATGTGCTTTATTTAATGTTAAAAGAATCTAATCTGAGTTTGAATATCATTCTGTGTTCCCAGCTTTACAGCTAAGTAATGAAAACAGCACTGGCTAATTCACCTGTGAGTAACATTGGTTTTGAGTGTGTGTTGCTGGCGACTAACTAAGAACTCTTGCTTGTATATACTCATGTGTTGTATGTAAATTTTTTTTTTTTCTTCCTTGTCGTTCGTTCATCAACTTCACTTTATTTTTCGTGAAACATTATTTTGCTTTGCTTCAGCTTTGATGAGACATCCACTCTTGCATTGTGTGCTTTTACACTTTGGGGGCGGAGCAATGAAGGGAGGGGTGTGTTCGTTTGGGTTGATTTCAAATATCAGCAGTGTTTCCTCAGAAATCGCTTACTGCACCTTTAAATGTATTTTGTAGAGAGTGCTTGACTCTTCAGTAATGTTACATATGAACTATGTTATGGTTTTGGTGCTCTATGGAGCGCAGCTGTCTAGGTGTAGGCCCAATTCCATATTAATCAGTCAATTAATATTAAGAGCTGAAGTGAGCTAATTTTAGGTACTGTTGATAGCATGTGCTCTCCTAGGCACTGACATAGTGTTGCATTAATGTGCCAAGTCTTCGATGAAGAGTCCTATTTTGTGGTTTTGCTCTCACCTTAATGAAAACATGAGACGCCCTTCGCCAAACCAAAACTATGTCTCATATGTGCTGTTTGGTCCAAAGCCCTCAACTAAAGAACGTACTACTGTAGCAGATAAAGTTCTTCTTGCATGTGTGAAGTGCTAAAAAAAAGGGTCATTTTGTTTCTTCTAATGTGTATAAAGATCATTATTAATGTACGCATTAACAGATGCAAAAAAAAAAAAGAACACTGAGATGAACTGATTTCATTTCTAGTCCAAAATGGAGAACATGAAGCTTGTTTGTGTTTTGCTGCTCAGAGAAGCATTGTAAAATTGTAAGGCAGCATCTTTCACTGGGAAGATGATACAATAATGCATTGCATTGATGAAATAAAATGAAGTTAAAGACCCCATGTGGTGAAAATGAACTTTTTAATGTTGTTTATGTCTATCTGGTGTTTTTAATATACTTTAAGACAAACCATTTACAAATTCATAAGTCAACACTATTGGTTGCCGTGAACTAAAGACCCATGGTTTGAAATCGCTAGTGTTTCTGACGTCACAAACCACCTTGTAACCAATCACGTCAACGTGTGGGCAAGCTTCAGCACATCATTAACTATGACCGCTCTGAGTCTCCAGAGAACCCGGGTTATCCCGATATATTTTTCTGTTGATATGAACAAGCGTGTAGCAATACAGCGGGTGTATATTAGGTTTTTATGATGTCTTTCTCCACTGACGTTCAGAGTTGTTTGCAAGGATACTGATTTTCAGAAGTCAGCAGTCTGACTCTGAGATGGTGAACGAGAACATGGTTTGTGTAACATTAGCAACACATTATTAGCTGTTTGATAACGTAGACAAGCAAAAAGCGGATCATATTAATTACAGTTGTAAAGAGTGATATCATTGTGCAGCGTTTACCTTGTTGACCGAGTGGATCTCTGAGCTGGTGTGAGTGAGTGGAGGCGGGGCTCATTAGCATATTCTTAGATCCACATATACTAAATGAAGCAATGGTGTAGAGTTACATGCAAGCTATTTTAAGGCATGAAGAATTTTTTCACAGGAAAAAACTTCTAAATATGTCATTTTGGTGATTTTTAAGGGATAGAATTATTGACTACAGGAGGACTTTAATCATTTAATAAAATGTTTAAAATAACAGGGCCCATGAAACGTAACAAAGTTTCGTAGTTCAGGAAGAAAGCAAAACTCTTTCCCCATCGTTGATGGAATTTTCCAGCTTTCCATGTTTTCACTGTTATATTGTAGGGGGCGCTATTACACATCTTCTGAAAGAGTACATATCAAAACAGAAGAAGGAGCAGAAACAAGCAATAAAAGCATTGCTTATGCATGTTGTAGTCTCTGGAAAAAAAAAAAAAAATGTTCAAAATGTTGCTTTTTTATGAAACATACCCAGATTCAAGTGCATGAAGCTAATAAAAAAAAAAATAAAAAAAAAATAAAAATAAATGGTTTGTTTGTTTGTTTAAAAGCAGAGGCTCTGTTATTTCTTTTGATATATTGCATGTTCTAGGTTATGTGAAATTTTTTTGTGAAAATAACCAAAAAATTCTGGCGGTGGCGGGAAACTTATAAAAAAAAAAACACTGGCAGGGAAAGAGTTAATCACAAAATAGACAAACAACAAAACAAAAGTAAAGTGGCATCTCCTCACAGTTGTTCCCACGGCTCTCTGCCCTTCTTTCTGTGTTGTCTTAATTTTTTCTATATTTATGATTTATACAAATGTATTATATAAAAAAAAAATAGTGGTAGTGAAATGGAGACATACAATATTTACAATTGGATTAATCTTTTGAGAATTTAACAGTTCATTTTATTTTTTGGCAAACACAGTGCTGCACAACAGAAGTTTACTGTTAAAATTAAAACATTGAATGTACAGTGGGTACAGAAAGTATTCAGACCCCCTTACATTTTTCACTCGTTGTTATATTGCAGCCATTTGCTAAAATCATTTAAGTTCATTTTTTTCCTCATTAATGTACACACAGCACCCAATATTGACAGAAAAACACAGAATTGTTGACATTTTTGCAGATTTATTAAGAAAGAAAAACTGAAATATCACATGGTCCTAATATCTTAAATGATTTTAGCAAATGGCTGCAATATAACAAAGAGTGAAAAATTTAAGGGGGTCTGAATACTTTTCGTACCCACTGTATATTACTATTATTATACTTAATACATACATTATATACTTATATTACTTAAAGTATTTATGTGCACCTTGTATGTTTTTTCGCTTACTATTAAAGTGTTGTAGTGTTTGCAAAGCAACACATTAATGCCAGACTCTATTCAAATGAATTGTGAGTCGAGTCTCCAATGCGTTTCATGTGTTGATTTGTGGTTTCATGAGTAGAATGTTCCAAATCAGTCACATTATTTCAGTTAAATGCCTGTGTAGGCAGTAGGTCGGCAGCTCACTAGGTTTTAGAACGGAGACATGAAGTCTTGGGAGTTTAGTTTTATTTATTTATTTTACCTCTAGCATTGTTTTTCTCTTCATAACTCTGCTTGTCTGTCTTTCATCCTGTGTGTCTCTGTGTCTATCGCTATGAGATTGTGTAGCACCTCTACAGTCTCACAGCGATGCTGAGAACAGGCCGCCAGAGACATGTGGTGTACAGGAGAACAGGATCAGTGTGTCTGCTATTTCTCATTTCAAGCATCTTGCGAGAAGAGGAAGCTGCAGACACCTTATCATTTTGCCTTCTCCCGTCAACAATACATCTGTAGCCAATGCTGTTATTTTCTCACAAACCTCCATACCTCTTTTCTGCTTTTACTGATGTACAGATTCATTATTTTGGTTAAGAAAAGATTTAATATATAAATAGCATTCAAAAGTGCTATGTTTTTTGTTTTGTTTTCGAAAGGCTGCTTTTAACTGATCAAAAATACAGTAAAAATAGTAATATTTTGAAGTATTATCACAATTTGAAGGAACTATTTTTTATTTGAAAATATTTTAAAATTAAATCTTTCCTGTTATGCAAAGCTGAATTTTTTAATGTTGGAAACAGTTGTGCTGCTTAATATTTTTAACTTTTTTCAGGATTAATTGATGAATAAAAGTAAAAAAAAAAAAAAAGTCTTTTGTGACAATATACACTACCATTCAAAAGCTTGGGGACAGTAAATCTTTTTCTTTCTTTTTTATTGAAAGAAATTAATACTTTTATTCAGCACGGATGGGTTAAATTGATAAAAAGTGATAGTAAAGACTTATATTGTTCGAAAAGATTTCTATTTTGAATAAATGCTGTTCATTTTACTTTGTATTCATCAATGAACCCTGAAAAAAGTATCACAGGTTGTAAAAAATATTAAGCAGCACAACTGTTTCCAACATTGATAATAAATCATCATATTAGAATGATTTCTGAAGGATCATGTGACACTGAAGACTGGAGTAATGATGCTGAAAATTCAGCTTTGATCACAGGAATAAATTATGTTTTAAAATATATTCAAATAGCAAAACATTATTTTAAATTGTAAAAATATTTCACAATATTACTGTTTTTTTGATCAAATAAATGCATCCTTGATGAGCAGTAGAAAAATTCAAGTTTCCAAACTTTTGACCGGTACTGTATTTCAGCTATGCTTGTCACAGTGCATTCTGGGATTGTCTTATGCACAAAAGATACATCAAAAACTGCATTTGAATATGGTTAAATATGATATGACCTGACAAGGTTTTGGAAGAGAGTTATAGTGTCAAAAGCAGAAAAATGTATAATCAATTCAACTAGTTGATATTATAAACTTAACAAAAAGCCTGCACAGCTCTGGAAGACAAATTAAGTTGTAAATATCAAACACTGTGTGTTGCATTTGGAAAATTTCACGCTTTTGCTCAACACCTCTAAACATTTGGCTTTAATTTCTGTCCCTGCTGAAGATCAGACAGTGGCTGATTATGTTGAGAGTTTGGGGCCGTACATGCGTTGGCCATATGGCTCACTTCCCTGACAACTTTGATCTTCACATCACTAGCAGAACGCAATTGTGTTTGTCACAGCTTGTTAGAGTAACCAACCTCTTGGATGAAATTGCAAGCAAACTTCTGAAAAAAGAAACAAAAAAAGCGGAAAGAACATTTTAGCAGGGTGACTTGGAAGAGTGTGTGTTTTGCGTCTGTTTGAGTGATATCATTCCCACAGATAAAGATTGTGATAACAGGGCTCGATTCACATTTAGCAGTCTTTTTTTTTTTTTTGAAAACTTTACATGTTTTGTAAGCACTTTTGTTCATTAAATGGAAAGTTTATCCAAAAATGTACATCTGTGATTCACTGACTTGTCTGGTTTCTGCATGGCGTCAGAAGACTCTATAGTGCATAGTACTTTCTTTTATTATTACTTTTTTTTTTTATCTTGACAGCCCCTTGTCACATCTGCTTTTTTAGCAAAAAAATAAATAAATAAATAAAATAAAAGCTGTCTTGACCTCCTTTTAGAGCTCTGAGCTTATCTATATAAACCTATGGGGCATGTTGTCACATTTCACTTCCATTCTTTCAGTGTAAATCAAGAAAAAAGTATACACAGTATAAATGAAACAAAACCACATAATTGTATTGGACATGTAAAATTAAAGTGGGAAAAAAATAAATACTCTGAGCCCCAAATCAATTTACACAAACTGAGAAAGTCAAAAAGTGTTACTTTGTGCCCCGCTCTCTCCCCTAAAACATGTAAATATCTTGAGCTTGTGTTAACCACAGACCTTATTTCAGGCATTTAACCAAAAACTTAATTGTTCTGATTTCAGTAAAAACTTAATCTTTCTGACTTCAAGTACAGTGTGAAATCATGACACATGATGATGAAAAACTAAGATAATTACTTTCTAAGTGTGAAGTATGAAAAGTATGAAACATTGAACAAGATGTATTAAAAAAGAGCTTGGTTTGCTGGTCTTAACTGGTCTTCCAACCTGCAGCAGTTTGTGGTTTTCGTCTGTTTGTTTGGAGAAATTATTCTTAAATCAGCTAAAATCAGCTAAAATCAGCGTAGGAGACCAGCTAGACCAGTTTTTCTCAACTGGTGAATGTAATCCTATGTTTTTCTGATGCAAGACTTTTATTTTGAAAGACGTGTGAAAGCTGTTAAATAAAACATCTCTCACCTCAGAAAAACACAATTTCCCATCCTGTCAGCCATTATCTGTGTATGTAGGGTACAACGGGGCTAAAGGCACCTTTGATTTTATTTTCCTCTAAACCACTAGAAGGCACAACAACTTGCCACAGCACTTTTCCAATATTCGCTTTTCAAAATGCACGTGCAAATTTGTCTGATCTTTGACGCGATCGCAGACAGCAACGCAAAGTTGATTCTGAGGTAGATTGATGTAATATTTGATGTTTTTTAAAATGTTGTTGATTTAAGTAGCAAATAAGAATCTATTAAATTATTGTTTGTATTTTCAGACAAAGGTCTTCTTAATGATTTTCAGTTTTGTTCAAGGGAATTCAAGCAACAGTTTTTCAATAACGAAAGAATATGTAAAAGTATGGTATTTGGGTTAAAAAGCGCCGCTGATGTTGGGGCAAAAGACACAATAATTAACATGATAATGAATAGCTGACTAACTTTTCCATTTATTGACATGACATGGTTAGATTCAGATGGCAAATATCATATATCAAATTGGGTATCCATCTTAGAGATAATACCCATATTTAATGAAACAATCGTATTTAAAAAAAAAAAAAAAAAAAAAAAAAAAAATATATATATATATATATATAATATATATATATATATAATATATATATATAACTATCTATATATATATATATCTATATATATATCTATATATATATATATATATATATATATTATCATTTCATAATAAAATATCATTTATTGTTACTACTGTAAATCTATATGAAATATTATGGGATCTCCTTCAATGCTTTCAGAATCTTTACTTTTTAAAGTAATTTTGTTTCTGTATTTTTAAAATATATTTTATATTAACATAGGCCTATTGTAATGACAGTATATTTATTAAACACAAATTAATTCTTTTATTTATCAAAATAAACAGACAATAGTACAAACTTTGCTAAAGTGATTCTTTTGAACAAGTATTACTTAGTCATTATTAAAACCATATTATTTTAGCTAAAGTATTTGTATGAATACTGTGTGCCTTTTACCCCATGCTTCACCACCTCATACATTTATAATATTTTATACAAAATTAATCACTTTAATGATTTATTTTCACACAAAATCTGTTGCTCCATCTACGTTCAATACAAACATGTATATTTTTTCTGCAATCATACACTATGGGAGTAGTGAAAAGCAAATTTTGTCTTAAGGTGTGCCTTTACCACCGTTGTACCCTAACACACATTCGGTGCATGCGCTATATCACTTTATTATAAATAAAGTGCAAAATAAATTACTAGCATGCAGCCTTTTAACGCTTTAATTCTTTAAATGCGTGTAGGTTTCGTGCATCTCAGAGCGGCTCCGTTCACAGTAAACGCTGCTCCACATGAACTGTTATCATTTACATGTGTCTCAAACTCCATCTCTGCATATGCTATGAGTTTGTGTTGCTTGTAATGTCTAGGAACGAAATTGCACCATTTCATCATTTCAATAAATCTATGCTAACACAAGAGAATACATCAATATGTTTCTAAATATATGAACAGTTGTTCATCGCGATTTCAAAATAAAAGTCTATAGACTAACCCTCTGGGGTCTGAGGATTTTTGGGGCCCTGGAGAAGTTTTGAGCTGACTCAAGGACGTCTGACGTGTCTCTCTTTTCATTCAGATTACATAAACAGAAATTATTTGTTTTGAATATTTGACTTACACGATTTAAAACCTGACATTTCAACATTTCTTTAGACATAAGTCTAATTTTTTTGTGATTAGTATTCACTAAGTTACAGTTCATTTTCTGAGAAGTCCATCAGATTGGAGTTCTTTCAGGAGATGACAGATCACGCATCATGTTAGTTTTCTTTATTTTGCAAAAAGCACAGCATTAAGTTTTTCCTCTGAGTGTACACAAATAAAAGAAGATATTTCACAGATTAAAATGGAGTATAACTCTTAATTGTATGTGCAAAATTGACAGAGTATTTTGAGTCTCTTTCACACTGATAAGAAAAAAAGCAAGGTGGTATCGCCGGCGCGACCACCAGCTCGAGGGGGTTAAACCCTCGCTCTGAGTTTGCATGTTTTGATGTCCACATATTCTTGTTCAAGAAATTACATAATGTAAATAAGATGATTGTTTATATTACATATATTATATTATGTATTTTAATAGTGTTTTTCTATAAAACCATATGATTACTTGCTTTTGATACTTTATTTGAACCAAAAGGATTGTATTATTCTTATTATATATGTATTTTAAGTCATTTTTAAAAAGGCTATCCTTTGCTTAGGTCTATTTTTATTAAGATTAATCATCAAATTAATCGGCAAAAATAATTGGCCGATTATTCGATTATTCGCAGTGGTAACATCATAGATGTATGTTAGCCGGGAAGGATTGCATGCAGGTATGATGTTCATGCTATTCATCAGGAGCAGTATTTATAAAACTTGTTCATATTTTTTTAGGAATTAGGTTAAATTCATGGCCAAACCAGTTCAGAACCACTGAGCTAGACCAATCTACATCAGCTTAAAACAGCACAATAGCTCAGGCCAGTTTAAGCTGTCCTTTTTTCAGCTTGGCGAGTGTGAAAAGCCCTTTTGTGTTCCACGAGTTTTGAGCGACATGTGTGTGATTAGATAATGACAGAATTTTCATTTTTAGGTCAACTATTCCTTTAAAGTCTCCTCAAACCCTTTTTTCCTGCTCAACACACACAGTTTGTGTTCGGCAGCCAGCTCACCCAGATGTTAAAGTGTTGTTTAGCCGCGTCCCTGAACGCTGCTGCTTTCCATCCAAAGTTTGACGAGAATCTCATGGACCTGTTGATCCATCCGTCGCCCCCACATACACACACACACACACACACACACACACATCTGGAGTTAGGAGAGATATGATTGATGAGAGAATTCCACTGGTGGTCTGTGGGAGACTCGGAGGAGGTCATGTCCCACTGGAGAGGCTCTAGCCGAAGGGATGCTTATCACCTTCTCACACCCACTCACTGTCCGACCAGGCCAGCCACTGTCTGCTTGAGTGTGTGTTTGTGTAAATAGGACATTTACGCATTTATATTTACGCATTTATATATGCATTTGTGAGATACTTCTATCCAAATGCTTTACGCAAGTACGCAGACACAAATACTTGATCCATTTGAACACATTTGTTTTGTTCTGGCGATACATTTGATATTTCTGGTCACACTTTAGTTTAGAGTCCGATTCTCACTATTAAATAATGGTAACACTTTAGTTTAGGGAACATGTATTCGCTATTAACTACGACTTTTCTGTCAATAAACTCCTAATTTACTGTTTATTAATAGTTAGTAAGGTAGTTGTTAAGTTTAGGTATTGGGTAGGATTAAGAATATAGAATAAGGTCATGCAGAATAAGGCATTAATATGTGCTTAATAATCACTAATAAAGCCAATATTCTAGTAATATGCATGCTAATAAACAACTAGTTAAAAGACCTTAAAATAAAGTGTTACCTAAATAACTATTAACTGCAACTTTTGCCTCAATAAACCCCTAATTACTGCTTATTAATGGTTAGAAAAGTTGTTAAGTTTAGGTATTGGGTAGGATTAAGGGTAAGGTCATGCAGAATAAGTCATTAAAGGATTAGTTCACATAAAAATAAAAAAATATCCCATGATTTATTCACCCTCAAGCCGTCCTACGTGTATATGACTATCTTCTTTCAGTCAAACACAATCAGAGTTTTATTAAAATATATCCTGGCTCTTCCAAGCTTTATAATGGGAGTGAATGGGGCTTGAGATTTTGAAGCTCCAAAAACGTGCATCCATCCATCATAAAAGTAATCAGAGTTAATAAAGGCCTCCTGAAGTGAAGCGATGGGTTTTTGTAAGACAAATATCCATATTTAAAACTATAATAACTAGCTTCCGGCAGACAGCCGTATGCATTGATTTACGGTGAAAGAGTGACCTCTGAAGCGACCTAGGAGTATCGTAAGTTTAGATGCCTCTCGCGGTTCAAACAAATATGGCTGGGCAATAATTTCAAGCTCCTCCAACATTTCTCTTTCAAATTTCTCGTTTTAGACTTCTAATTCATGATCAGTGTTTTGATCTATCCTCTGCACTTCCGTGTTCTTCATTACGTCATGCGTCGGGTCAGAGGTCACTCTTGCCGCAAAGCGATTCTTACGGCTGTTTACCGGAAGCTAGTTATTATAGTAAATAGGGATATTTTTCTTACAAAAATGTATCACTTCTCTTCAGAAGTAAACAAATAAACAACCAATATCCTAATTTGCATGCATATTGCATGTGAGAATTGGACCCTAAACTAAAGTGTTACCATATTGCTCTATAGCTTTAATTTATTTTAATTTCAGCTTTAGTTTTAGTAATTTTAGTACACCATAAAATTGTTTAATGTTAGTTGCAAAGGCAACATTTCAAAATTATTTTTAAGTTTAAGTTTTCCATTTTATTTATATTTGACTTTATTTCTACTTTATTTTAATTATTTTAATTTTTTTTTTTTTTTTTTTTTTTGAGCAAGCCATAATTTCATACAGTTAGAAAACTCAAATGGGGGCCGTTGCTGTGATCGACACCTCATAGGAAGGCCATTTTAACATTCAAGCACAAGAAAGCACAACATTTCTGAAAATTTACTTTCCTTTGCATTATTTCTCATTTACATCAAATTTCTTTATTAAAATTTTTTTGCCATACTTAACAAAAAATGTAAACAGCAGAGTCTCTATCATTGTTACATACAATAATAGTGTTTAACAGTGCAAATATTTTCCTTTACTTTATTTTAACTTAAATAACATCAAAATCTTGCACTGAACAACTGAACAAATGCAATCCCTGAATACATTTGTACACTCTTCTATTTCTTGCCAGACACCTGACAGCGCTTCTGCTCACACAGCTGAGCCACATATGTCCAAGATGCCGTTTGAGCATCGGTAACGTTTATTGGTAGCATCGGACATGTTTCAGTGGCTTAAATCGACGCTTGCGACTTACGCGAGTGTTTTTACTGTAATTTGTGGTCACGGTGCACATGCGGTGCGGCACGCTCGTTTTTCCAGGTGCACCTATGCTGCGGCGAGATGATAACATCTCAACTTTTCAGAATGCCGCAAACGCACCGCAGGTCATGTGACAAGGACCAACCAAAGAGCTTCAGATGGCCGTAAATGGCCCGCGGGCTGGCAGTTTGAGACCACTGAGTTAGGGGCTTTCCAAAAAATGTAAAATCTATTTGAATATTGAAACTTTTGCAATCTATATGCTGCTTGAAAAAAAAAAAATATATATATATATATATATATTGAATGCGTAGCTACTTTTTTGAATGGCCGTCAGTGGATTATTGATGCTAATTTCTGCTTTATGCTGAGAACACATACAGTACTTTCATTGCATTATGAAGTATGGTCTGATGCATCTTTTGTAATGTAGGAACTTATAAAATCGAGTTTGTAGTGTCAGAAGCATACTTCAGTATATTTTAGGACTTGCAGTGCAAACCCACGACCATGCTAATGCTAGCAATGCTGTTCTAACAGTTGTGCTAGCAACAGAGTCTGGGCCAAATCTGGCTTACATTGGGTACTTCTAATTTACAACTAATTAATCTTAAGGAGTTGTGGGTGACCTCTGGGGTAAAGATGGTTGAAGTTTGGCTCTTTTCCAACTGACATCTGTGGATTTTGGCACCATTTAGGGCAAGTTATGGCTGATTTCTGCGGAGATGGAAGAAGTTGTGGGTGAGTTTTGGTCTGCTCCTGGCACTGATCTGGTTTTCTTTTGGTAAGCAGCTTTTGGGCCAATCTTGGACTGTAATTCGGAGTGGTATGTAGGCCAAACTCACAGCTGAAATTCAAGCAGAGTCAGCCAAGAATCAATTTGCTGTTTGGAATGAAACATCTTGCCCAAACAAATCAGACTCCCCGTTTTGAGCAGTATGTTTGTATATTTTAAGGTAAACGTGTGGTAATGATAGACAATCAGGATAAGCTACTGTTAGCAAGTGTTTGCATTTATCTGTATTTACCCTGTACATTTGTGTGATTTGTTTTGGCAGAACAAATTGAGGTAAACTGAAACTGATTTTTCCCCTCTCATTCAACAGTATGCTTTAGACATGGTTCTATTTTTCAAATTTGTTGTATGTTTGCACTAAAATTGTTTACTGTGGGAAGAAGACTGATCAAGTCATGTGGGAATGATTGTATTTACAAGATAAGCACACGTGGGGAATGTTTTTGAGCCCCTTTCCAAGTTGGGGGCTAGTCAATTTAAGAAAGGCGGAAACTAACTGCTATTGATCATAAGTTGTAAATGTTGGATAATTTTATTACAGTTTAGTTTGCACTCATAATGCTCGAATAGCTACTGTATGCATACAAACTTAAAACAGAATAGCAGTAAAGCTTACCACAAAATATCTAGGCTTTCAAAATTCATCACCATAATAAGAGTTAAAACAACAACATCCTTCTGCAGTGATGTTCTGATAATATATTTTTCCTGTTATCATGCCATTGCTAACAGAGTGATCACACAATACATATTATTATAGGCCAAACTTCATGTGTTCATTCAGAGACGGTGCTCCAGTGCACATTTCAGAGTCGTATACAATGTCTTATTGGCAAAATTCACTGCGTTCAATCCAAAATATGTGGGCTGAGGGAGTTTTTGATTTGATTTTAAAGGGGCAATATGTACGAATTTCCATGTATTAATTGCCTCTTATCGCCAATGTGTGAACGAAACTTAAAAATTAGACCTTCTCTAACTTCCTAGGTTGAAAGCCTGAAGGCTGATTTAGAACGTTTTTGCCGAGAAAATCAAAAGGATGTGACATCTATGTGACCTCTCTTCTGCTCAATGGGGCTCATTCATGAAACTTTCGAGCAAATTCAGAGTAATTTGCGCGTAAAATAGACCTTAACGAAAACTCTCCTCCGGATTCGCAAATGCTTCGGTAGTTAAACGTGTGTATATTAATGAATTCCAAACATTAGTAACATTCCAAACATTCAAAAATACAGTAACCAGCAATATTAACTTCTCTATCGTTGTCCAGTTATTGTACAAGTAGGATGATTGGTGGGTATAGTATTTGTCCTGTGATTGGACGACTGGGAAAAAAGTGACAGTGACAAGCGTTAACAGTTAGATCAAATCATCTCGTGAAATGTATCAAAATGCAGTGTCATCGGTTTGCCTAAATTAAAAACAGAACTTTCTAATGTTTTATGCACCATTTACATGTGGCAGGGAGCAGGTGTGATTTTTTTTTCTTACTAACTAACATTTTGAAAATCCGAACATTTTTGTGAATCCAAAAAATTGTGTCAGAGCGGCTTTATGAACGATTTACACAAAAATTTGTTTTGCTCGTGGTTCATGAACGGGGTCCATTGACACATAAAACGAATGCTTATACAATGTTAAGGATAATGCCTAAAGACTAAGAGTTATTCTGTAATAAATACTGTGTAAATGCAAACATATTCACATCACTATGATCAAGATGCTTTCTTAACTGCTGTTTTCTCACCGCTTTCCTTTTTGTTGTGTGTTTATTTTGTCATTGAGAGGAAAGAGCACAGCACGTATTTACATATTCATCTAAACTTCACTCTCAGCAGCGTCGGGATGTTCGCTAACAGTATAGATATATCAACAGTATAGATATATCAATTCTTCGCTAAGATATGTCTTAGCGAAGAATGAAAAAGAACTTCGCTGTGAGTATATCGGGGCATCGAATCATGTTCAGTTTCTTGTATGTTACGTGTGCACGGATACGAGCGTGAGCAAAAAATTGCTAGCTGCAATTCACTTAATGACCACCGGTGTCGCTAATATCAAGAGTTTCTGAATTCTAAATTTGATTTAATCATTCAAAGTTTGATTTATTCCTATGTAATGATTTATTTGCACTCATGATGTGCACTAGCAGCACTAGCACAGGCTCTCAGGACTGACAGAAAACAGGCTCTGATTCATTAATACCACATAATGTTCCTTTAATTCATAATTCAAAAGTACATATTGAGCATGCAAGACATGTGTCGCTCCGCTCATATATATTTACTACAGTTTTCTCATTTTCAGTCTTAGAGATCTGACCAAATCATTCAAAAATCTTTGCAACTAATTGAATATTATTTTATTAATAATTTTTTAATTGCATATGACATTTATTTAAATATGATCAAACAATAGATTGTATTATTTAGGTCATGACAGCTTGTCCACTTCTCATGAGTTTGCAAATATGTTTTTTTTTTTCCTTCGCTAAATAAGGGCCTTACTTGTACTTATTTAATTGGGTGAAAGCTTTGCACCATAAAACTCAGACTAACTTTTCAAACTAATGTTGCAATATTGGCTGAAAAACGTCCATTGCAGAGTATTTTTGTCCTTGCCGATCCAACTGATCCATTAAACTGATTATAGTAATTCATCTAGTGACTATTCGGCTACACAAACCGTGATTTGTTGCATCTTTGTTTGAAAGTACTCTTGGAGGAGAGAACGTAAGTGACAAACAAACATGATCTATCTAACAAGCATATTATTTGTTACAACGAAGATCTTTCCCAAGGAGCAGTCTTGGCAATCAAAGGCTTTACCTAAACTGACAAGTATAGAGGAGTTATATGAGGTCACACAATATTCTGGAGAGCTCTTGTCCAACATATACTTTCAGCTCACTCAGTTCTGAGTCTTGACAAATCAAGAGAGACATGGGAATATTAAGTGAACACCACTATGGACCAAATGCTTTTTTCCCCCCCAGAACAATGCAGTGACATTGGCTCTGACTGGCTTGGTGAATTACCTTGCTGTCTAGCTACTGCGTTCTCACTCGAATTTGGATCAAACCCATTATTTGAATCAAGTCTCGATTCAAACTCACTTACTGGATTATATACTAACCATATTACACAGCATAAAAGCTGAATAGTTATAATCCAGAAGTGAAATATTTCAGATGTGGCTTAGAAAGTACATTCTTGCATTCTCCAATTGGGTGCAGTAAAGTTAAAAATGTTGGCAAGAGGTTAGAAGAGCAGTGGCCAAAATATTGGACACTCCATTTCCAGTGGACTCAGAGCGTTGTCTCTTAGGAAATTGCACTGATTTTAATCTCAGACACAACCACCAAATAAAATATACAAACAGTGCCTTCACTGTTGCTAGGAACTGCATGAACTCCCAAAATGCATCCCTCTTGTAAAAATGCATTGGGTTAAGAAAACAGAATGATGAATTTAGGATGATTTTATTGACTACCTGCTTATGTTTTGTTTTCTTGCATTCTACCATTTTTAATAAAATGTATAGGTCATCGTTGAGATACCTGTAATATATCAAAATGGACTTGATTTTCTAAAAAAAAAAAGAAGAAAAAAAAAGTGAGATGTGCTGGATCAACGGAAAATATGTTGGGATGTTATGAGTGGTTGCCAGGGTGTTGCTTAACAGGGTTACACTTTATTTTGATGGTCCACTTTAGACTAACTATAAGTAACTTTGCAACTACAGGTCAACTAACTCTCAGAGTGTTAGTAGTCAAGTCAAGTCAAGTCACCTTCATTTATATAGCGCTTTTTTACGATGCAGATTGTGTCAAAGCAGCTTTACATTGATAATTGGTATATAATTTTTCCTTTTAAAGAATAGTGTCAATGCAGGCAGATCAAAAGCACTGTTGAATAAATGTCAAGGATACTGTTGAATATCAAATGTCAAGTCAAATTAAATTAAATTAGGGCTGCACGATTAATCGTATTTTATCACGATAACGATATCTGCTTTTCTGGATTGATTTTAAATAATTGTCACGATATTGGCCCGCTCTATGAAAATGAACATAATTTGGAAATATTGCAAGTAATATTAGGAATTTCGCTGTTTTATCTTTTGAAGTTCCTAAAAGTTTTACCAGTTTTCATAATGTTGATCAGCTAGAAATGATTTTTCTTTGCTTTACGAATTTGTAGACTGTTAGGTTAGGGTTCGGGTTAACAGAATAAGTTGCCAAGCAGGGCTTGACATGAACTTTTTTGCTCTCCAGCCACAGTGTCTAGTGGTTTACCAAAGTTACTAGCCACTCAGCATTTACACTGGTTACAATTTACACATTATACCATGGGGGAAAACTGCCATATAGATATTTTTAATATGATCTCATTATTTGGCAGCAGGTTTATTAGGCTGCTGTCACTTTAAGACCTGATGCACGGATCCATTATACTGTTCGACATGCGTTTTCTTTCTCAACTGTTTACGTTCACTTAAAACATAACTGACTGTGTTTACGTCAATACTCGCCAAGACTGGCATTTTGACATTATTTTGAGTGTATTTGACAGTTTAAGTGCAATAATCAGCGAAAAAGAACTCAATTTAGTACTGAGAGGCAGCTTTATGTGTGCGTGAGCACAAAATCTGCAGGAATGAGTAAAATGATGCACAAATGAAATGAGTGAGTGAGGGGAGGAGGATTTGTGTGTCGACTCGCTGTTGGAGATATGAGAGAGAGAGAGAGAGAAAGAGCAGCTGGTATTGTGTATCTATTCTGAGGAAAATGAGTATTGGAAGCATTTCAGATATTTCAGTATCGAAAAATAGATCAAATCGATCAATCAAACATTGCAACTACATTGCACTTAATTTATTATTTCAGATGCCTGTTTAAAAGAGTACAACTAAAAACATATATAAATTCATCACACCAGAGTGGCTAGTAGGAGTGACTATGTTACACGCCACTGCTGAAATACACCTGCATTTGCCGGGTGTTAATATCAAGTGCTGTTGACATGTACTTGCAAAGACACTTATAGTCAGTAGAATGTCTGTTAGTGGACCATCATAATAAAGAGTGAGCAGATATTAAGCAGACAGTCTAATAACACTCTAATGAGAATTAGTTGGCGTGTAGTTCCAAAGTTACTTATATTTAATAGATAGTAGAAAGTTGAGCATCGAAATAGTGTAACCAAGCTGTTCTGAAGGGCTTTTAGTGCACTGCTATGCAAGTTTTGCACCAAAGTTTAATATTTCTGGTTGGGGAATTTAACAAATTCCTCTCTATTCCAAGTTTTAAACTTGGTGTAACACTTAGTATGAGAAATAAATACCTTATCAATCACCATCATTTAAAAAAAACTGTGGTTTAAGTGTATATTGAGGTCCATTTAGACGTATGTACTTGCACTCAAAATACTAAATTGTCATAATGATCGTGAAACATTTAGATTGTGTTTATTTAGTAATTTTCCCTTCATTAAAACAATACAGAACAATACATAAACAACGGAATGATTGCAGGCAGGTGTTGGACACAGGGAATAATATGGAGAAGAAGGAAAATTCCCACACACTGCTGTAGCTGTCAGTAAATCGAACATATTTTTAAAGATTATTTGGCCTTTGTTAGAGAGATTTTTTTTCACTTCATTAAACAAACACCAAAAACATAAACGGGGTTCATTTTCAGGTGTTTAATGTGAAGTATTTAAATAATGACATACATTTGGCATTAATGAGGGTGTGCAGTGCATCTGAATTATACGAATATCCAAGTCAATATGAAATCATAATGTAAACAAAGACTGTGACTGTGTGCTAGATCAGAAATCTGTGAGTAACCTGAGAGAGGTGTTTGGTTTTCCACTTTTGCCAGACGCACTGGTCTGGTGCGCTGCATTAGCCAGTATTGTGAAACGACACCTCTGTAGCCGCTCAGTCATGAGATGCAGTAGAGACGTCTGTGTGCGGCTGCCAGCGGAGTCTGCCATCTTTTGCTCTTATTTTCTCAGATTTTCACTGAGTTCTCTGGTGTGTCGTTCATGTGCCCAGTAAATGAGAACCCAGTGAATATCGTGGATTTTCTGAGTCACACATTTGTTACGTGGTCCTGCTGTCATTGAGTTTCTCTCGTTCCTTCTGGCTTCAAGCATCTTGCCGTACAATTGGACTGACCTTCATGCTGTTAAAATGAATGGTAACACTTTATTTCAATGGTCCCCTTTAGACATTCTGTTGAATATAAGTAGCTTTGCAAGTACATGTCAACTTATTCTACCAACCCTGACCCTACCTCTAAAAGTCTACTAATACTAATACTGTAATGAGTTAGTTGACAGGTGCACATTATGTATAGTCAACAGAATGTCTAAAGGGGACCATCAAAATAAAGTGTAACCAAATGTATGGTCTTTTTTTGTATTTATTGTATTGTAATTTATTGTATTTTCCTAGTTTAGTGTTCTTACCCCATGATATGTGTTATTTTAGTATTATTTATATGCTATTGTAGTATTTTAAGTTTTAGTAATTTTAGTTCTGAGTACAGAGGCTTTAAGTTAAATGTAAGTTTTTCATGCAATTTATATGTTTTTTATATGTATTTCAGCTTTATTTCAATTACCAGCAACTATTTGTTATTAGTTTAGTTTTGTTTAACAGTATAAACACTGATTAGGCTGATTACATTTTTAAAACTGTTAAAATGAAGGATCATGTGACACTGAAGACTGGAGTAATGATGGTGAAAATTCAGCTTTGATCACATGGAATAGTGCTGTCAATCGATAAAAAACAATTAACTAATTAATCACACATTTTCTGTAATTTGTCGCTATTAATCACAACTAACGAGTTTTTCTTATATTTTTATATTGTAATAATTTCACATTTAATCTCCAAATGAATGTAGAAACAACATAAATATTTGAAATACTTGTTTAATGGCATAATGTTATGAATGAAGGCCAGTATCACTGATACTAATACTGTACTGATCAATTTTATCCATTAATTGTAGCCTTTCAACATAATTGAAAGCTTTCAATCTTAACATTTATTAGGCTTTAAAAAATGTAAGAACTTTTAATTTAAGATAACTTAAAACAATCTTATAAATGTCACATTTACCTGTGCCCTTCAATAGATCAAGGCTCAATTTTTTCTTTTGGCCCAGTCAGACCGGTTCAGATTTTAATTGCCCTGCCAAAATGCACAACAAAAAAATTATTGTTTTGACCTATGTAACCTTGTAAACTGTGCTTTAAGATTTTCAGGTACTTCTAACAGGTAAGAGATATACAGAAAGTTATCAAACACTTCAAAATCTTCACTGCAGAAATTATAAATTAAAAATTAATCCTTATTAAAGCCACAACGAGAGCAGTGAGTGATTTTCTTTTTCTTTTGTTCTTTGATTAACATTAATGACAAATAGCAACAGTTAGGCTGCTGTCACTTTAAGAGCTGATGACACTGATCTGACGCATAACTTATTTTACAATTGAGCTTACAAGGATACTCGACAAAACTGTCATTTTGGCATAATTTTCTGTGTTTTTGTCCATTTAAGCACTCTGAAGCGGCTTTCTGTGTGTATATACATATATATACAATACAGTCCAAAAGTTTGGAACCAGTAAGATTTTTAATGTTTTTAAAAGACGTTTCGTCTGCTCACCAAGGCTAATAATTAAATTAATTAATTATAATTAAAAATACAGTAAAAAACAGTAATATTGTGAAATATTATTACAATTTAAAATAACTGTTTTCTATTTGAATATATTTCACAAAGTAATTTATTCCTGTGATCAAACCTGAATTTTCAGCATCATTACTCCAGTCTTCAGTGTCACATGATCCTTCAGAAATCATTCTAATATGCTGATCTGCTGCTCAAGAAACATTTAATGTGTACAATTGTACAAAATATTTGTGTACAATATTTTTTTCAGGATTATTTGATGAATAGAAAGTTCAAAAGAACAGTGTTTATCTGAAATCTAATCTTTTGTAACTTTATAAATGACTTTACTGCCACTTTTGATTGATTTAATGCATCCTTGCTGAATAAAAGTAATCATTTATTTAATTTCTTTTCCAAAAAATAAAAATAAAAATTCTCACTGACCCCAAACTTTTGAACGGTAGTGTATAATGCTACAGAAGCTTTGTATTTCAGATAAATGCTGTTCTTTTGAACTTTCTATTCATCAAGGAATCCTGAAGGAATCCTGATCTCTGAAGGATCATGTGACACTGAAGACTGGAGTAATGATGCTGAAAATTCAGCTTTGCATCACAGGAATAAATTACTTTGTCAAATATATTTAAATAGTACACAGTTATTTTAAATTGTAATAATATTTCACAATATTACTGTTTTTACTGTATTTTTAATTAAATAAATGTAGCCTTGGTGAGCAGACGAAACTTCTTTTAAAAACATTAAAAATCTTAGTGGTTCCAAACTTTTGGACTGTACTGTATATGTGTATATATGAGATGCACCGATATATCGGCCAATAATCAGTATTGCCTGATAGTTTAAAAACACCCGATAGTCAAGGCTGATATATTCTGTCAATCAAAAGAGAGCTGGAAATGCACTGAGATTATGCATTGTGTTAAGAAAATGCTAAAAATCCTGTTTGATGTTCAATATTAACAGTAATTTTATGAATTAATTACATTCAGAAAGTCAAGACATTAATTTTATCTTCAGAATTTAGTTAATGTGTGTTAATATTAATTTGAGGAATGTGTTTATGTTTATAACTGATACCAGTTACTCTGAAACAAGTTGATGAAATGGACAGAATGAAGTTTTTGCATTTCTTTCAAAATATAATTATATATAATTATCATTAATAAAAGGCAGAACCCCCAAACTACACTGTAACCCTGAATAAGTTAGGCTCACTCAAAAAATTGAGGTAATCAGTTACATTTTTAAGTAATTTTTAACAATTTTAAGTAAGCAGAACTATCAAGTTTTGAGTAGTACTCATGCATGTTAACTCCTAACTTGAAGTACTGAGTTAGCTAACTCATACATTTTGATAGCAATTAACATAAAATATTTAGTTAATTCACTTTTTTATTTAGAGTTCTTGTAAATCAAATGAGTTATTTACTTCACTGTAAACCCTAAGAAAATACAGAAAATGCCAAATTTGCTTACATGTTAACAATAGCATGGTAAAACACTTACTGAACAAGTACAGCAATGTAACTTACCTGCTCTCAAACCAAGCCACATGTGTCACTTGTCATCATGATGGTAACTCTCCAAAAACCCACATTAACAAACTCTTCTAAATTTGCATAAAACATTCATAACTATTAAATCTTCCTTACCATTAATTTTGCACAAAAAAAACAAACAAAACAAAACAAAAAAACATTATAAAACACTTAATTTTAGCATTTACTCTCCCTTTCGAGTGCCATGGGCAAAGCATGCTGGGGCATAGAAATCCCAGCCCAGTTTCAGTTAAACTTAAGTTAGTCTAAATTAAAAGAAATGAGTTCATACAACTCAAAACAATGAAACAGTTCCGTTTACTTGAAATATGTCAGTGTTGTGAACTCAAAAGAAAAAGAAAGTTCTAAATACTCACAGCAGTAAATTTAACTGAACTAATTTGTTCAATTTATGTTTGTCCTACTCAAACCAATTAAGTTTTTTGAGCGTTTTTAGTTTTTAGATCTATCTATCTATCTATCTATCTATCTATCTATCTATCTATCTATCTATCTATCTATCTATCTATCTATCTATCTATCTATCTATCTATCTATCTATCTATCTATCTATCTATCTATCTATCTATCTATCTATCTATCTATCTATCTATCTATCTCTATATCCATCTATCTATCTATCTATCTATCTATCTATCTATCTATCTATCTATCTATCTATCTATCTATCTATCTATCTATCTATCTATCTATCTATCTATCTATCTATCTATCTATCTATCTATCTATCTATCTATATATCCATCTATATATCTATCTATATATCTATAGAAACTGTCATAAACTGTAGCAGAAAATTAATGTCTCAGTTCATGTTTCATTAGCCATGGTTGTCAAGCCCTAAGCTAACCTTTAACTAGCATTAGCCAACAGACTCCTCAGCTGCAGCGTAGATGCTAAATGAGTGTTGATTTCTCCTCTAAAGCGTTGATGTGATCTCTTCCAGTCCCATTTTCCTGTGAGAGGTTTGTGATGAGAGGAGACAGGAGTAAACTGGGTGCTGTTTCACCTAGCGAGCCTGGAGAAAATCCATAAAGATTGGCTGCCCATCAGGAAGTCTTATAGAAGAAGAACCTGCGATACTAACTTTTAAAACAATAGGGATTTGAAATTTAATCTGAGGCCAATTTACAGAATAGCTCTTGACTGGAAAGTTTAGTCTTCAGGGAGATGGATCGGCGTTAGATCATTGTAAAAGCTGACATCCCATCACCGCTGCGAGGTTAGCTAGTCAAAGCCCACCGCTGCTAGTCTGTTTTCATTGGCAATCACTGACGGACTGTTTAACTAGGACTGCGGTCCAACATGTGAAATTAAGAAAGCCTCTACACACACATTCATGGTAATAGAACTGAACAAGCAGAGATGTTACATTTTCCAAACGAAAATGAGCAAGAATTTGCAGAATGCAGGAAGAAATCTGCCTTTCCCACAGAACAACTGCACATTATCCTTTTTCAAATGGAGGTACACTACTGCTCAAAAGTTTGGGGTCAGTAGGGTTTTTATTTTTTGGAAGAAAGGATTCATTGATTCGATGCACAAACTCTTTGAACAACAAACTGAAATATTTGAAGAAAATTGGTTGTTATTCACTGAAAATCTTGTCCTCCACTGCTGCACATGAATCTCATTCAATCCATATTTAAAATGGCACTGTGTGATGTCAAATTCAGATAAATCTGCATGTAAATGAGATTTCAGAACAGAGTTGTTCTTAGTCAGAGTCTCTTGTGTCTTATTGCTTCATTACAGTCTTGGCTGCTTTTAGATCAGACATATGGGAGGTTGAGGTCAGTAAATGTGAGCTTCAATAGATTTGACACCAAATAAAAAGGCAGTCAGAGCTAGACGTTAGTATATTTTGCTCTATGAATTGTATCAACACACATGAGTTTGAGTGGGTAAAGAAATCAAGCAAAAGTATTCTGGAACGCAAGGAGCTCAGCTAATGTTCAAGGTCAGTGTGTAGCTGGTGTCCAAGTGGGATTTACTGGTGGGAAAAGTGAAGGAACTCCATGGATAGGTGGGTGACCGAACATAAATAAAACTGGAGAATGAATTAATGTTTTTCTTCTAAAAATGTTTGTCCAGTAATAACATTTACAGCTGAGAACGATGCGATTTTCAGGTCAAAAGTGGAGAAACCTGAGATCTACAAGTAGAGGGCATCATTGAGCAGTGTACTATGAAATTTCTTGCCTTTGTCCTTTCTTTCATCGTCCACCGGTCAAAAGTCTGCATTTATTTGATCAAAAATTCAGTAAAAACAGCAATATTGTGAAATATTAGTACAATTTAAAAACCTTTTTTTATTTTAATATATTTAATATATTTTAAAATGTAAATTATTCCCATGATAGCAAAGCTTAATTTTCAGCTGAATTCACATCAGTGTCACATGATCCAGAAATACTGTAAGTAGTACATCTTGGTGTTTTTGTGTCTTATAGTCCTCAAGAACGACCCGCTCAGATGAGGAGAGGGACACTGGTTGGGATGCCTGGGGCATGTGGAGTGACTGTTCTCGTACCTGTGGAGGCGGAGCCTCGTATTCTCTACGCAGGTGTCTCAACGGAGTGTAAGTGAGCATGCGCACACACACACACACACACACACACACACACACACACACACACACACACACACACACACACACACACACACACACACACACACACACACACACACACACACACACACACACACACAGATGCATTCATATCTTTCTGACTTGTTGAACACCAATATTGTGTAAAAATGCTACATTAAAAACCTGTTTAAACCATATACTGTACAGTGAAAAACATCTTTACTCTCAAATGTATGGTTTTTGCTAGTGAAAACTATGAATTACCATATAAATTACAGTGATAAACAATAAAATTACATTCCTAGAAGTCCTTATGTTCCACATCACATTTGTTTTGTTTCTTCTTATTTTTGCTATCAGTAGTGCATTAAAGGGTTAGTTCACCCCCCAAAAATGGGGATGATAATTTACTCAATCTAGGGATGCACCGATGTATCGGCCGCCGATATTAATCGGATGATTTTTGCTCACTTTACAACCATCGGCATATCGGCTATAGCAGGAAAAATACTGATATAACAAACCTATGGTTTATTAATTAACTGCGTGAAGGCACTGAGCTGTATAATGAGTTTTGCGCAATCCTAATGCTGCTGTCTGTGCTTTACTACCAATCAAATAACAAAAGACAAAAAATAGCACACTGTTCTTGACTAAATAACTTTTGCAACTTTCATTAGTGTAGTGGACCCCATCTGAATGATGACCAAAACTTTACTAACGTTTTATTGTGTCCGTTTTCACTCAAAAAAAAAAAAAAAAAGTCACAATTAAGAGCTAAACACAAGCACAAGAAGTGCGCATTAAACTCTCTCTCTCCATTGCGTTATCATCAACGTACAGCTAATTACTCAAAACACATATTACAACTAACAGTTAATAAATACATAAATACCTCATGCCTTAAATCTGTGAAATATCTCTGAAGAACTGTGTGCACTCCTTTACCCGTGTCGCACCGTAGACTAGAACACCCATCAAAATAAGAGTCCCGCCTTAGTAAAGGAGATCTTATACATATTTAAACTTACAAAAAATATATTAAAATGTTTACAAAAACATTTTAGAAGATTAATCATATTAAAGACTGTTACAATAAAAAAGGATTAACATGAATTTAATTTATACAGTGAAGAATATGTAGTGTTATTTTACATTTGTTTACTTTATTTCTGTACCTGAAAACTATTAGACCTACCCAGGGGTTAAATAAAAAAAAAAGTATTTTTGTGTGTGCTGTAAATATAATTTATTCTGAAACAAGCAAAATTCTCATCAGTGTTTTATCCGCAGTTATATATTTAAGTCTGCATATTTATGTTATTTACCCTAGGGGTATTATATTAATATTCCTTGCATAATAATAATAATAATAATAATTCCTTAATTCATAATAATAATAATAATAATAATAATTAACTTTTATAAAGGGCACCCCCCTCTCCCTCAATCTAATTTTTATCTTATATCTTATTTCAAATTCTTATATTTGATCAATTAAAATAGTAAGACACTATAGGGCTGTTACCAAATTAAATAATTTACACTGAAAAAGTACAACTGCATTCAATAATGTTATGAGATTCTTTAAATATTTTTGAATATACAAATAAGAAATGTTGGTGAGAAATGTATACTTTTAAACATGAAATTAAACTGCCAGTAGATGGCGCCAAGTGACCATCTTAATGAGTGAGACACTGAGTCATTTATTCAAGTGATTCATTCAAAGCGCTGAATCATTCAAAACGGCTGATCATAGCTGCGAGATACGCTGTTTCGAACACAATCAGAGTTGTATTAAAAAATATCCTGGCTCGTCCTAGCTTTATAATGGGAGTGAATAGTAACCAATATTGTGAAGCCCAAAAAAGCGCATCCATCCATCATAAGAGTAATCCATACGACTACAGGGGGTTAATAAAGATCTTCCGTAGCCAAGCGATGCATTTCTGTAAGAAAATTATTTAAAACTTTATAAACTATAATAACTGGCTTCCTAAATTGTAGTCTTGAGTTTTCTTTTGGGAACAGACACATCACAATATTTCTCATTTAAAATGTTCCCGGCCAAGATATACGCAAAAAAGTGTGTTTAAACCCGTGGTTATGATAAAGGGCTTGACATTTCCCAAACACACTGGAAGCAGTTGAGCAATCACAACACGCTGGTCCAGCCAACCAATCAGAGCACATTATACTTTCCAGAAGGAGGGGCTTCATAGAGACAGGAACTAAACAGAGTGTTACTGACAGACTGGGAACAGAGGTGCTGCAACAATGAAGAATATGAGGAAAATGTGTTTTTTTGAACATTCAAATATGCAAACCTACTCTAATATGTCATGTGTGTTAGCCTAATAAGGTTTTGAGTGTTTGACCCTGTGCACTGCCTGTATATGAGTATTGGTCTTGTTTTATTGGCAGGCTACCTATAATGTACTTTGATTCATCATGCGGTTTTCTATTTTACCATGGTGGTTATCAGTAGATTTTAAGATAAAACACCAAATTTGGTAGTTTAAGTAAAACTTGAACATATCATGTGATGCAATATACTGTTATAAATTGTGAAATATGCTATCATGCCATCCCATAATACCTGAAACAGTCACTGTATTTTTTACTGTGAATTTCTGGCAACCACAGCTGCCTTTTTTGTCTTAAATCTAAAAGGATTTATTTTATTTTTTTAATTTTTTTATTTTATTTTTTTTTACAGTGTACAGTTGCTCCAAAAAGTATTTGGACATTTCAGTTTTAAAATTAAAACAAAATATCAAATCAAGTGGCATCTGCAAATAAATTATGCTTTTTTGAGAACTAAATTCACTTTTCTTTTTTAGAGACTGATGTCTTTTGGCCAGGTTTTTCCAAATACTGAAGCTCTTTCCACAGACAAGAGCACAGTAAAATTATCTGTTTGTTATATTGAACTGTATGACAGCGCAACAGTCGATTTCAGTCTTCAACAGGAAGATATGTCATTGTGATGTCAGGGCGCTTGTTGTTATCGCTGACCTCAGTGAGAGGACAGAGAAGTGCTTCGTTTCCAGAAAGAATGGAAAACATGACAGACACTTTGGATTTAAGTGGCCTTTTCTCTCTCTCCTTGTAATTCAACTTCTATTTCTGTCTTGTTTTTCTCCTTCTGAAGCAAAGAAGAGGTTTTGCTCCTCAAGTAATAATGTTAGTACACATAGCATTAATTATGTATGTGCATAATTTACATGATTTAGAATATATTAAATAAGCCGTTGTCATTAAAATGAAGCCGAGAGAGTTGAATGATTCATGGATACAGCAAAGTGTGTTTTTTAGGTATAATATTCATCTTGAAATGCTAATTGGGTTGTTTTGTTTTAAGCCAAAGTTTAACTTGTAAAAAGTAAGTTAACTCTGCAATTGTAAACTTGTCCTTTTTGTGTCAAAATACTTTGTCCTATCCCAGCTTAATATGACATTTATCGGATGTTTCTCCTGAAAAGTGTAAACACTAAATATTATAAAATATTGCTGTTCACTTGACCCGCCCAACATGAATCTGGCTCAACCAATGGCATTAGGTTGGGGCGGGACTGTCTGTTTTTCTCAAGTTATAGTTACTAGTAAAGTATTTTGGACTATGTGTGTTCTTATGGTCTCTTTAGCCAGTCGATGCTGCCATTATGTCATTTACTGCTCCAGAAGGATTAGTCACATGCTATTTACGGTTCAGGTGATTGGCTCTAGACCCGAGAGCGAAATTGCGTACTTTCTGCCATTGAAATGAATGGGAACGATAACGGATAGCTCTCTCCAGGTGTGTCAGACCTCACTAAGGCAAACAGAGCAATGTTTTGATAGCGCTACAGTGTTTACACTCTTTGTGGAAATCACTCAGTGAAAGGGTTGTCTCTGCATATTAAAATTGGGATAGATACACAATTATGTTTTTTTTAGCTCATTGCCCATTACTTCATTGCTGGAGTATAGATGCCAAAAGCTAAAGCAATACTCATATAAAATGGAAGTCACGCGCCATTTAAGCCGCAATACTCATTTAGAGCTAATTGACCGGTTAGATCCAACTGAAAACAAGAGAAAGGGCCAATTACGCTTCAGGTCTCATTGGAAATGCTTCTACTGATCCTCAACGTAAAATTGCCTTCAATGATTTGCATTTAACTGCTTCCTGTGTGAGGATTATTTTTTCCTGAGAACATTCAAACAAAATGCAGATGGGTTTTTAAGTCACTTTGAATAATGGTGCCTGCTAAATGGATCAATGTCCTTCAACAGTTTAAGGGTCTGTAGAAATTTTTTTTTTTTTTTTTCAGTGTTTTTAAAAGAAGTCTCTTCTGCTCACCAAGGCTGCATTTATTTGATCAAAAATAGCGTAATATTGTGAAATATTATTACAATTACAAAAATAACTGTTTTCTATTTGTATATATTGTAAAATGTAATTTATTTCTGCGATCAAAGCTGAATTTTCAGCATCATTACTCCAGTCTTCAGTGTCACATGATCCTTCAGAAATCATTCTAATATGATGATTTGCTGCTCAAGAAACATTTCAATCATTTTTATCAGTGTTAAAAACAGTTGTGCTGCTTAATATTTATAAAAAAAAAAAAATATTACTTTTTTCAGGATTCTTTGATTAATAGAAAGTTCAAAATAACAGCATTTATTTTAATAAACATCATGTCAATTTTAAAGGATTAGTTCACTTTCAAATAAAAATTTGCTGATAATTTACTCACCCCCATGTCATCCAAGATGTCCATGTCCTTCTTTCTTCAGTCGAAAAGAAATTAAGGTTTTTGATGAAAACATTCCAGGATTTTCCTCTTATAATGGGCTTGAATGGGCACCAGACAGTTCAAATTCCAAATGACAGTTTCAATGCAGCTTCAAAGGGCTTTGAACAATACCAGACAATGAATAAGGGTCTTATCGTTCATTTAAAAAAAATAAATAATAAAATTTAAGTTTTATAAGCACAAATGCTCGCCTTGCTCTGTTCTCGGATGCGCATTCGTGACGTCACGTAATACGCAATTACGTTGAAAAGGTCACGCTTGACATAGGCGGAAGTACCAAGTCAGTGTTTACAACTCGAACGTGCAAATACTAAGTTGAACGCTTTTCACAAAAAAAGGCAAAACAACAATGTTGGACGAGGAGAAGATGAGTTTTTCACCCTGCCCTACCATTTTGAACCGGAATACACAGAGGAAGAAATTAGGCAGATGGAAGAGACTGCTGGAGGAAGAACAGAGGAAGAATCTCAATGCTGCCACGACTGGACCATTTCAATCCCGCCATTAGAATTAGTCGGTGAGTCCCTGTTTCCATCTCGCTGCATTACCGGACAAAATGGATTTCCACCGTTACTAAGCAACAGCGTCGCACACCGGATGCGAAGCTCAGAGCGGAGCGACGTCTTTAAAATTCAAATGCATTGTTTTCTATGAGTGTACACACCGGCAGGGACATTCGGCGCCTGTCCGCGGTGCCCAGCTACGACTCAAAATCCTGCCGCGCCACAGAGCGCCATGTACATTGTTTTACATTAAATGTATATTATATTTCTCTCAAATCGTCGTTAATGTACATACTGACTTCACCCTGTGCTGCAAGATACATTAGTTTCACACTTTAACAGCTTGAATAAAGTCTAAAAATGTATAAACGTAGCCTTTTCTTTCATTTTGCTCTGTTGTGCCATTTTCCATGTACACTAACCTCAGTGCGAAATATTAAAGCATATGTAACGCTTCCCTGTTGATGTAAAACACTCCCATTGTGCAGCGAGTCAAAATTGAGCTCGCGCGTATATAATGTGCGCGTCCGGTGTGCGACCCCCTTTAAAGGTGTTTTTGTTCTGATGGAGAAGGGTATGACAGTCTGATGGCACTGACAACACAGGATGGAAGAACCATTAGTTGTTTTACCTTTTTTTGTAAACGGCGTTTGACTTACCGTGTGTCTCAATCAGCTCCCTAGTTCAGTAACTTAGTCATGGCACTGATCACGGAATCAGCCACATTCACTTTCATGATATACTGATTCACGCCCTAGGGAACTAGGGAGTTGATTGAGACGCAGGGTTAGTATTTGCACGTTCAAGTTGTAAACACCGAATCTGTACTTCCGCCTATGTCAAGCGTGACCTTTTCAACGTAATTGCGTATTACGTGACGTCATGAATGCGCATCCAAGAACAGAGCAAGGCAAGCATTTGTGCTTATAAAACTTAAACTTTTTAAAAAAAAATTTAAATGACAGATCGCTTCGCTAGATAAGACCCTTATTTATCGTCTGGTATCGTTTAAAGCCCTTTGAAGCTGCATTGAAACTGTCATTTGGACCTTGAACCGTCTGGTGCCCATTGAAGCCCATTATAAGAGGAAAATCCTGGAATGTTTTCATCAAATACCTTAATTTCTTTTCGACTGAAGAAAGAAGGACATGGACATCTTGGATGACGTGGGGGTGAGTAAATTACCAGCAAATGTTTATTTAAAAGTGAACTAATCCTTTAATGTGTCCTTGGCAAATAAAATTATTAATTCTTTCAACAAAACAAACAAAAATAATCTTACGGACCCCAAACTTTTGAACAGTTTTGACATGCCTTTAGTCAAGCTTTTCTGCATGTCTGTAGTAGCTCTTAATTTTATAGGGTTCTTGAGTTTGTTTGACACGTGGTTTGGGGATTTATACCAAAGAAAATCTAGTATTACTCAATCAAAGGTTGTTTTTTTTTATATATCAAATTCAATAACAAATTTGATTTGATGCTTTTTCATCCACAGAAAAATGTCTTGCACAGATAAAGTCTTTGCGATATTAAACAGACCATCATGAGTTTGCTGTGTGCTACTGGAATAACCCCCGCTCTCTTCCTCCTTTTGTTTATTGTCAGTAGAACTTTAGAAGCGCTCGAGCAGCGGGCCAGCTTATGTTGTGATTGGGTTCTGCTGATTACAAGAAGATCTGGAAGTGATTCCACAGTTGATTATGTGGTCAGCGAACAAAGGCTCTCTTTCTGAGTTGTAGCATCCGAGCAATATCGCTTGCACACAGGCCTGAGCACCTGTTAAAGAGCACTGGAGTAGAAATAACAGACATCTATGGTTTGGAGTGGAGAAAGCTCAGGCCGTAGTTGACCTGGAAGAGAAGACTGAACGGGGATTAAGAGTTTAAGCTAATAAAAACACATACTTGTGGTGCATTATGAAATACATCGCAGTAATCCTTTTATTCATATACTGTAATATAATTAATACTTTTATTCAGCAAGGACACATTAAATTGATCAAAAGTGAAAGTAAAACCATTCTTTTGAACTTTCTATTTATCAAAGTATCCTTTAAACAAAAGTTTAAAGAAATGTTTCTTGAGCAAATGATCATATCTGAAGACTGGAGTAATGATGCTGTAAATGATTCTCATGATTGGTTCCAGTTGTCATCTGTTGTGTTGGTATAAAGCTCACGAAAACAAATACATTAGAAGAGCAGTCTTTGATCCAAACTCACTCAGGAAAACAGACTTCACAACACTTCAATTTAGACGTAGACAGGACACATGAACTCAGGAACACAAGGAGGATATATACAAGACCGAACGAGGAACTAATGAGTTAATTAATTAGACAACAGGTGAACAGAATGCAGCAATCAAACACACTGGGAAAACTGGGTCAAATGACAGAATGAAAACACAATGAAACAACAGAACTCTGACACCAGTGTCTTGCATTAATGCAAAAGAGACTAAAAGGCCATACGCCCAATAATAAACATTCAATTAACTCAGGTCCACCAAAGCGTTTTTAGCAAGCTGAAAAAACGCCTGGTGCTCTTCTGAAAATGGCCAGTTGGTGGCGCTTGAGAGTGCTTTTGAGGTGCAGCTTTTTCCAGCTGAGACGCTTTGTTTGCTATGATGATTTGAAATATCCACAGCAGGAAGGTTTTACTAGTATCTCATTTTGAAGAATATTACTGAATATAAAAAAGCAGCAACCAGCAATATTAACTTCTCCATTGTTGTTCAGTAGTTGTACAATAAGGATGATTGGTCAGTGTAGTATTTTACCCATCTGTCATTGGACAGCTGGGTAAAAGTAGTCTTAGCCTCAGACGTCATGCCCACGGACCGTTGGCTGAATGTCTGATGAAAAAATTGGAAACACTACATTTTTTGTTTTATCACTAGCATCATTATTGTGTTCTTATTTGACTTAAGCTCAATTTAAGCATTAAATGTGAGTACTACATTTAATACAATAGTTTTATATGCATTTTGCAGCAATGCGTGTTTGTGCAGTTTTGTTTTATTTTAATAGTGGTGTTGGGAAACACTGGAATAGAGTTACTTTGTGAGATAAGATGGTAAACTGTCAAATTAGAGATGTCTTCGAGTTCGACGAAGGTTGTCAAAAATGAAAGGGGGCCCAACCTAATTTTCTTTCATAGGTTCCAAAATCGCCCCTGGTCTTAAGTACCGTTTAGATAGTCGGGTGACATAGGACTGCACGCGACTTTCCAGCTTCTGCTGGATTTCGTCCTCCGCATATAAGCTTAATAAAGCCTGAACCTCGTCGTCGGTCCATCTGTCGCATTTTTTAAACTCCATTGTTGATTCGAATAGCAAACAGCTCTTACTGCATGCACCGCAACAGACTTTAAAAAATGATGGATGAAATAATATGCTGTGTGGAGTCAACCAATCAGCATGTTCAGCGCCCAAGTCCCACCCACAAAAGTTCCTGAACTTTGAAAAAGTACTACCTAACGAGGGGGAATTTTTTACCCGGAACTTCATTTAGACCCTGGTTCCTGCGGTCAAAACACACCGAGTCTCACCACAAAATTCCTTGTTCCTGGGGAAAGTTCCTGTGGTGGAAATGTGGCTTAAGAGCTTCACATACCACTCTGACATCGACTTTACATTTTCACTCCCCTAAACATGACGTGGAACAAAACAAACTGTGATTGGTTGCTTTATATGTCAGTCAGAGGACCTCTGGGCAGGTCTTAGCCAATGAAAGCTGCAGTGATGTCTGCCGTCAATCTGAAGGTCTGGCTACGCGGGACTAAGTAAAAAGTGACAGTGACGAGAGCTCTGCGTTTTACCCAAAGCTGAACAGTCTCTCATTTTCGTCAGAATGCCTTTACAAACAATTTACACAAAAATTAATTTTGCTAGTGGATGATAACTGGACTAGGGACGCACTGATACTAAAATTTTGGCCAATACTGATAACCGATAATTCTTTATATTTAAAATAACCGATATATTGGCAGATAAATCTAAATCCTAATTGTTTTATACTTTTTGAGAAAAAAAAACAAAACAAAAGTCTCACCATTAAAGGCCATGTCGCAAGCACACAATTATAATGATGTTATATTACATCATTAGAATTTTATGTAGCCTATATTTGCACTGCACATGTTTTCCTTTTTGGGTGACTCCAATCATATTTAAAGCAATTCAAAATCATCATGGTGAACAGTCCGCATCTGAAGTGTCTCAGCTGAAGGAAAATGAATCCATTATTTATTGGCTTTAATATGTCAGCCAAATTTTCTTATTGGGCCGATAACGATAGCATTAAAAATGAACATATATCGGCCGATACCGATATAGTGGCCGATATATCGTGTATTCCTACACTGGCCACCTCTTGCTGAATTAAACGTGGCAAATGTAGTGAGGTCATGTTAAAACGATGTATCATAGTACTGTTTATAACACATATACATAATTCTTGCTGTTTTACCTTATACCGTGTCTACACCAGACTCGAGCGACGTGAAGCAAACAGAACCCATCATAATCACTGATGCTGTCTACACTGGACGCGGCACGGCATGACACAACAAAACAAATACCTGACAGTACTGATGCCCTGTTCTATTGTTGACTTAATACTTTTTTAAAAAATAAATAGTTTGCAGGATGCAGTGCATACTCTGCAGTATTCTCTAAATATAAGCTAGTATTCCATTCTGAATGGTTTCGCTCAAGGGCAGGATGATTGCAGAGAGAGATTCTGATCTTAATAACAGTCTGGTTGCATCTTCCTTCCACCCCTCAGAAGTCTTGTGATGTGAACCTTTTCTGTTTAGGGAGATTGCTGCTCTTCTGAACAGAATTAATAAGCTAAAACATGATAGGCTAATGTTTTTAGGCTGAGGTAATATGACATTTAATAAAAAGCCAATATCCTGTGGTCCTTTTGTCTGGTTTTCTTTGTATTTCTGTCTCTAAACATCCTTTTTTTCAAAACACATTGCTGCATATTTCATACAGCTGTAGCTGCATTTACAGTTTTTGGTGCCATCATAGATAATCACAAGTTGCAAATAATTTCCTTTTTTATTAATATTTTTTTATTTATTTTTTCATGCACGTCTACTGGCTTGACAGTGTTGTTGTTATTACTTGACTGGCAATCTAAGTGCAAAATATTTGACAAAAGAAAATAATGTTTTGTTGAAGGAATTTATTTTTCAGTATGCTGTAGCATGCATTCATTTTATGTTCTCTAGAAGCCGACAAAGAACCTCACAAGCGAGTGGGAAAAAATGATCAGGAGCCGGTCTAAAAATGATTTCTGTAGGGACAAATAGTAGGGTGTTTCCTTTCCCCTTGATACAAAAGATGGAGCAGCTGTACCACAAAGAAGAACAATGACTATGTAACATATCTGATTTTGTTTTTCTGTGTTTGTTTGACAGGAACTGTGAAGGCAGAAACATCCGCTACAGAACGTGCAGCAACACAGTAAGTCAGGATAATATGTTATGAGACCCACCAAGAATCTCTATCTGTAGAAGTGCCACAGATTTATATAGAATTTGAATGCCTGTCGTTCATAAAATTATACAGATACCCCATCCCTTGCTTGTTCGTTTATTAGATATGTGACCAGTCACGGAAAGTAGGGTAGTTGGTTCTGGGGCATTTTGATTTATTCACAGAAAGTGTAGTCTCCAAGCTTTCCAACGATGTGTAGCCTAACACATGGAAATCTGATAATATTTGCAGAAGTTGTGGCCATTTGAAGGTAGGCACTCAAAAAAGCTCAAAGGGCAGAAAATGACCTAAAGATTTTGCAGTTCTCGCCTGTTCTCACCTGCTGGGAGTGACAATAGGGCTCATTTACATCTCATTTAGATAAGCCATACCCCCTGTAAAGCTGCATGGTTGCATAGCAACAACAGACGCAACGGGAAAATCGGACCGCATACTATTAATAATAAAGGATAATGTGCATTGTAAATGTCAGTAATTTATCTTTTTTGACATTAGAACTTTTTGAACAGGATTCTGTGATAACAGTATAGTCCTGGTTTAGACCTCACTTAGTGGTTAGACCTGGCTTGAGTCAAAGGATTAAAAAAATCCTGTACATTAAACTCTTCAATACTTTTACTTTTGACTTATAACGCACATTTTACGGCTACGGATACTTTATACTTTAATTACATAGGAATTTAATCTGATGCATTTACTGTTACATTAGTAAATCCTTGTTAAGAAGTAGTAACTGGCTAAAATTATTAGCGTCACATTCAATTCAAGAATAGTAAGGTTTACATGAGCTAAGTCATTCACACCAGTAAATTCAAGCAGTTGAAGCGTTATTCAAATTAACATGCTAACATTACCATCTAAAAGCCCATTATAGTATTGGGGGTTTTTGGCAAGTGATATGATGCTAACGATTACAATTAAAACGAAAGTCCTGAGCTAGCTAATAGCAATAGACACATGAGATAACGTGTAGCCTACGTGTTCTTAGAATGAACACAAAACGACAAACTTTGATGTTTATGGAAACTCACCCCATAAGAAACAGAAAAGATCTTGTTGCCTCCAATGAAATAAGTTTTTCGGGCACACTTTCTCTTTGTCGGGGTCTTCTTTGTGGATGTAACCATCTCCGAAGTTTGCACATTGCGTCTGTTTGCCTCTAAATGTCCAATAATTCGCATGTCCTGCCACTCTTTTCCGCAGCTAAAGGATCCAGCCGTATGTTGTACTTAATTTTCGGTGTAACGGCCACAGTTCAGCTCGTCTGCGATATTCTTTGCTGTCCATCTTCATTAAATTTTGATATCAGCTAGAGCCGACCAGAGCGCTGCATAAATAAGTAGCCACGCTTCGCTTGGAGGGCGGCGGTAATAACAAAAGAAACAAAAGCCAGCGTATCCGATTCCAGTATGGAAATACACACAGACAATGACACGCCCCTACTGCGAGATAGAATCTCTGAAAAACAAGCCGATTTCAACCTCAAAATGTACGCTTTTAAATAAACCAATACTGCTACCTAAAACATGGAGATGCTTCTTCATGATCTCAACTAACAGATTCTGCAAAAAAACTAAAATCACCAATTTTTGAAAAAAACAAAACAAAAAAAAAAAACGCTTCTTTCTCAGTTTACTCAATAGTTGTGCTGCTGACTTGTGTCCCTGGTTTCCATGATGGGTCACATATTTGGACTAATTTTGGTTAGAGTGTAGCACTCGCAGCTCCATTTGACAGTTTAACACCATTCATTTAGTGGAATTCCACAGATTTTCCCTGAAAGTTAGCACAGAAAACACTACAAAGGTCTGCAGATTAATCCCAGTTTACTCAAGGAGGATTTAACCAATTTTGCAGTGTATTTTAAATGTCTTTCAAGTAAGCATAAAGTACTCGAGGCTAGTGCTATATCGTGAATAAGTCACGGCTGAAAGGTGTTGTTATAGGCACAACGCGAAGCGGAGTAAAATCACTAAAAGCCTTCCTTCCGCCGGAAAAAATAGTCCCTGATCGTGAACAGCAACAGAAGTTACATTATTACGCCATTAGATGGCGGCAAAGTTTTTCTTTATGAGGGTGTCAGTCAGTAGCGAAGACTTTTACATTGAAATGACTGAATTGTTGTCAGCACGGAACAAGACACAAATTTCATCCGTCCCATCCGAATAGGGCTTTAGTTAGAACACAAATGACGATATTTTTGATTAAGTCCGAGAGGCTTTTGACCTCCCTATACACAGCAATGTCATAACCAATTTCCAGGCTCCGAAAGGGAGTAAAGACATTGTTAAAATAGACCATGTGACTGCAGTGGTTCAACCTTAATGTTATGAATGCATCGTGGTGTTCACGTGTACAGCGTCGGACAATACTGAACCTGATGTAGAACACGAAAGCGCTGCACTGCATTTACTGCATCAGCTGCGTAGGAGACTGACATGGAAAAGAAGAAATTGTTGAATAAAGCTGTTTTGTTTTTGTACACAAAAAGTATTATTGTCGCTTCATAACATAAAGGTTGAAACACTGTAGTCACATTAACTATTTTAACAGTGCCTTTACTACCTTTCTGGGCCCTGAAAGGTGCAGTGACGTTGCTGCCTATGTGTAGTTCAGAAAGCTCTTGGATTTCATCAAAAATATCTTCATTTTTGTTTTGAAGATGAACGAAGGTCTTACAGGTTTGGAACAACGTGAGGGTGAGTAATTAATGACATAATTTTCATTTTTGAGTGAACTAACATTCTTTTTCTTATGCAAGTGAAGTACATTTTCTATTCGCAAATTATTTATTCACTCTTAAACTCCTTAGTCAAACACCTCGAAAAAAGTGAAAATAAACAGTAATGTTACGCAACCAGAATTGTTAAGTGGGATCAGAACCAGAACTTTGCTTTATGATTCAGTCAATAGTCCCCAACTGCTCTGAGAGCTGTTAGATGCCCATGCGTCTCAAGGACCATTTTAATCAAAAGCCAGTGTTTTTCTACCATTGAAGTGGTTTCATCTGCAATCACATTCCTCCTTCACCCACAACTCCAATCAGAGCCATCTGGGAAAGATTCCCAGCATAACATTTATCCCATTTCCGTCAAAACAGTGAGAACTGATGCTTGGTGTTCCCTGTCCGGCCTTATAATTGCCGTTGATGAGGTTCATTGTTGAATTGTTCTTTTTATTTCCATTACTGATCCTGACGTTGAAGACTTGTCATTTGTAATCGCTATATCCGATGGAGACGCTTCGGTCACGGGCATCACTGATGATCTTTGCACATGGGGGTTTCTGAGCCGATCGAATGATTAAATGAGTTCAGAGTCCCAAGCTCTAGAGGAAGAGCTGTGGTTTTCTTCGGTGCACAGGAGATGACATAGGAAATATTGTGTTTCAAAACATGGAGGTTTGCCACTGTTCAATTACACTGTCACCATTCGTTAATGCACCCGGTCATCTGCATATGCTTTATGATGCTTTGCATGCGGTCACGATTTAATCTTACCACATAGAAAAATAATATTTCCAGTGTCATTGTCAGGTCAGCTGATACTTTTGGGTCTTTTAAATGTCAATGTTATTACATTATAGTCAGAAATGTGAAAAATATCTGATAGCTGCCAAATTTGCTTTCTTTCAATCAGGACTGTCCTCCGGAGTCAGGTGACTTTAGGGCTCAACAATGCTCCGCCCACAATGACATCAAGTACCAGGGACAAACCTACGAGTGGATACCTGTGACGTACGACCCTATTTCACCCTGTGCCCTCCGATGTCAGGCCCGGGGGAAAAGCCTGGTGGTGGAACTGGCACCCAAAGTGTTGGACGGCACTCGGTGTAAAGCGGACTCTCTGGATATGTGTATCAGTGGGATCTGTCAGGTAACCATTACTGAATGAACTTAAGCCACTTAAGCTGCCAGTGATGCACCCTATGAGTTTGAAATATCAGTGCACTACATTATAAGAGTGGGCACTATAGTGAGGATTAGTTTTTTTCTATGCACAGTTGTGTATTTAAAGTGATAGTTCACACAAAAATAAAAATTCTGTCATCATTTACTCACCCTCATGTCGTTCCAGACACATCAGACTTTGGTTGGTCTTCGAAACACAAATGAAGATATTTTTAATGAAATTTGAGAGGTTTCTGTCTCTCTATTGAAAGTCCAAGTAATCAAAACTTAGAAGATCCAAAAAGGTCATACAGGCTTTGTAAAATGAATCCATATGGATTCATTCATTTTATATGGATATCATTTAAAGCGATCGTATCTCTTCACAAGACTTGAATTAAATGACTCGATTCATATGGATATATTTTACATCACCTTTATGATCTTTTTGATTTTCTAAGTTTTGGTTACATGGACTCTAAATGGTTGCACAGAAACCTCTCAGGTTTTGTTAAAAAATCTTAATTTGTGTTTCAAAGATGAACCAAAATGTTATGTTTTTGAATCGACATGAGGGTGATTAAATTATGACAGAATTTTCATTTTTGTGTGTACTATACTTTATTTGTCTTTATGATGAAGCAAAATGACTAACCCTTCATGATTTGTTTTATGCAAATTCATGATATTTGTTAAATACCATGTATTTATAAATCATAGGTTGTTTAAAAGTATTGCATGTATATTTAGTAATACTTATCCACTGGTACCAGGGAAGGAAGAACTTTTGTCAGATCATCCGTTGTTTATTTGCTCAGATTTGGCTGTTTTTGTACTTGTTTCTGGCTTAGATTTGTGAGATGTCATAAAAATGGCTGTCCAGCGGAAGTAGGAGCTTACCAGGTGCACTTGAACGCAGTATGAGATGGCAAAACTCCCAGAAAACCAAAAGTTCTGTTAGAAATTTAAATCTGAAAATGTTATTTATATATAAGCCTACTTAAGTGAGCATTTACAGCGCTTAAGTTAAGACCTCTGTCCTTTAAAGTACAGTCTAGGCTTGTTGATGAGGTGAAAAACGTTCTTCTGAAGCCAGAGTCACTTAGCATTTATGAGGGAGAATTCTTGACCTTTTCAGCCCTGTTCTGACATGCATTACAGTAATATTAAGACAATGAGAATAAGCTTTACAGCTTTATCCATTTCTTTTCCTGAATGTATTTGGATCCGATCTCCATCCACTGGAGTTACCAAACCATCTGCTTCTGCCATAGTATCAGTCTTTTTTTATTGCGTGTCCAAAAGCTTAATGTTATTGTTTGATGGTACTGACGCCAACAGGTTTTCCATTCTGGATATTTCTAACTGCTCAGCTCACATTTCCTAAAAAAATAAATAAAAAAAAATACAAAAACCTTGCAGCTGAAATGAAAAGATAATGAAATAATGATCATAAACATAGGAAAACCATCTCTCTTTTTCAGTGTTACATATGTGGGGATTTGGGGTATATTTAGGTCACGATTCTGCCAGATTAATCTCAGTTCTGTGTCGTTGTGTGAGCAAAAGAGAGAAAGAAGCCGAATCAACAGAAAGACAGGGGTTGAGTTTCCATTTGACCATGGCTCCAGTTTAGGAAGTTAAGAATGCAGGATTTCCAAGAAGACGTTTTTTGGAAACTAACAAACAGTAATTACTTCTGTTGAAAGCTTGCATACATATTGATTTTGCACTAATTTAGCATTCATTTCACAAATAATGCACCTAGAGCTTGAATAACTTTGTTTTTAAAGTTTACTTTGCTATATTTGATGAAAAGCTTAATGGCTAACTTGGATCAGTCAGGTCTTGATAACCAATTACATTACAGCCTTGACGTCAGTGGATTTTGTTCAGAGTTGTGCAACAGTCAATCACTGTTTGCAGATACCATAGAAAGATGAGAAGTGCCATAAACTGAATCATTCCTGCCAAGTCAAGTGATGAGCAATTTTTGTCTATACTCACTGGGAAATAAAATTGGGAATTGTTGGCATAACAGTGATAAGATGTGCTGTATTTCTAAAAAGAAATTTAAAATAAATAAGGCTTAGGGGAAGCATGTACAATGAAAATAACAAGGGTCCTACAATTGACCCTTGAGATTCTCCACATACACCACATGTTGCTGAGCTGATGTAGAAGAGAAGTTGCCTAAATTTACAGAGAATGTCCTTTCTTTTAGATTGGAGGAAAACCACTGGAAGGTGGTTGCGTAATTGTCCGTGACTTCTCTTATAAAACAGTGTGTAAACTCCAAATGGAATGTTTAAGAGCAAACATGTTGAAGATTACCGATGGACTGTCGACTCATTAAATGATAAGTTATTTCATCAAAAAAGTGGTTTATTCAGCATAGTGAAGCCTCTCCTATGTTGACATCCATTAAAAAAAAGCATCCTCTTGTCACCTCTGCAGGCTTGCCTTCAAGATGCTTTGACAGTGATCCCCAGTGTTGGGCACGTTAATATAAAAAAGTAATTAGTTACAGTTACTAGTTACTTCTCACAAATAGTAACTGAGTTAGTAACTGAGTTACATCATTATAAAAATAACTAATTACCAGGGAAAGTAACTATTGTGTTACTTAAATAAAAAAATAAAATAAATAAAATGTGTCAATTAACTTGGATGCCCCCGGTATTACATTTTTAAATAAATTATTATTTGTTTAATGTTATTTTTTAAATTCATCTATTTGATTATGAAAAGTGAACAACATGAGTAAGATAGGATACATCATAAGATGCGCTATATATCAGGAGTTTTGTTTTGTAGAAAGCTTTTCTTTAAAGTGAATGCCATCTTGCAAAAGTTGTAGCTTAATTTTAATCAATGTTTCATCAACCAATTGCCTGGATTTAATAAATAAGAAGCAAATATAGCAGAAAATATAATCTTGACAATATAATCATGGCGCCGGCGCGATCACTTGCACGTGAACTGGAGCGCGTCTTACAGGCTAAATGATCCGAAACTCAGCGGCTGCTTGCCTCGCAGACATGAGAAATATATCTATAGAAAGCTTGAAATGTCTACTTTAAATGAAATAATTCAAAACGAAAAGAAATAGGTTACTTTCTGATGAGAGTAATGTCAACTTCATCTTTGCAGCCGACACAGATTCAGAAAACATTACTTTATTAATAAACAATTAAAATGTCTCCTTGCTGTTTTTGTCATTCATAATCATTACTTTTGCCGGTTCTTTATGGCAAGCTTTATATAGCCTATATTAGGTAAATTCTCATTATTATGGTTTATTCTCTCCAGTATTTAAGAAATCAAAATAATATACTAATGGCTTAAATGAACAACTACTAGTCCAACACACACATCAGAGAAAAAAACTTTGCAGGTCCTATGGCTGGGAGAGAGCTTACTCAGATGAAAACCACTTCAGTAACGGTAATGGCGTTGTAACGGGGGAAAATGTAATTAGTTTAATTACTCGTTACTGAAAAAAGTAACACCGTTAGTAATGCAGTTTATTTATAACGACGTTAATCCCATCACTGGTGATCCCATTCTTCAACTTTATTAGTTTATGATAGTGTTGTCATGATACTGGAATTTTCCTTGAAAAATATCAATATTCGATACCATTTTCGATACCACGAGGAAAAACTGCCAAATATATTGACAGTTAATTTGTTATTAACTAATAATTTTTTCATAATTTGGATAATTTTGTTGAAATAGCTTACACACAGCACAGGGAGGCTTTATTTGAATCATTTAACTAGATTTACAAAAAAACAAAACAAGTGAACAGTCAGTAATAAAGTAAGAACAAATAAACAAATTGCAAATTATAGCACAAATACTAGAATAGAATAAAGAGACAAATTAAATAAACATGGCTTTTACGTTTTTCATGTGGGTCTAACAGTAGTGTTCAGGTAAGAAATAATACAGAAATGAAAGTAATCAAATGTAAAACAACAATTTACTTAATTGTAAAATTAAAGACAGATTAATGCTTACAATTAAAGTTACAAAAGTTATTCAGTCAAGAGCAGCGAGTGATTTTCTCTGCCTTTTGTTCTCTGATTAACCTGACAGACAGCAGCAGGTTTATTAGACTGCTGTCACTTTAAGAGCTAATCCAATGTAGGCTGTGACACAACATACACTTTCTTTCTCAACTATGTACATTGCTACTGACTGTGTTTACCTGAAAACTCTGCAAGATGTTATTGAAATAATGCTGTATGTATTTGACCGTTTAAGCGCAATCGAAAAAGAGCTCAATTTGGTTCTCGCGATCTGTTTCTTGAGATTTCCCTTAAATAGATCGGTGGTGTGTGAGTGTTTGGTTGTGAATGCAAAACCTGCAGGAATGACTCACCAGCGAGCGCTCTCCGACAGCATGTCCCTCCTTTCGCCCCCGGGTTTTGGCACCAATGTAGTAAGGTTATTTGATACGGGTAGAAGGAGGCGGGAACCGCAGAACGTTTAAACAAACTTTAATATTCAAAATAAACAAACAACAATACGAAAGTAAAGGCCACACAAACATAATAAAACATAACATAAAATCCAGGCCTGTTCCTGTCTCATCATTCAATGTCGTCGCTCCCCTTTTATGCTTCTGGAGCTCCTCCTTGAGAGATTTGAGACCGGTGCAAAGGTCTCGAATCTTGTGCCACCGGCCTCACGGCTCTTGACCTCCCTACTCTTCACAGGCTGGTACTGGTGTTTCGCATGCTGATGGTTCCTATTGAGCTAGGTTAGACCCTACTCTGAAGTAGGAGCTAATTTAGCCCCCCAAAAGGCGTTCCTAAAACTAAAATCACTCCTTCCTGTGGTGCGAACATGCCGAAACACGGTTACTTCTGCCAATAGTTATAGGAGGAACTGTGAAACCGTTCATCCAGTGTGAAAGTCACTATTTACTGTCATATATTTACCCCAATCTTTTCTCCCCATGAAAGTAGTCCATGCAACTTGCGCACAATATTCCAAGTCCTCATTAGCTTTGTGTGAGGAACAGGCTGGAACAAGTCATAATTCACTGAAAATCTTAAAAAAATCTCTTTTGTGGTCTTGAGTATATTTAAAAATGGCACATAAAAGGCATGTTCTGCCAGGTTTGACATTGCTCTTGCATGTTTCAGAACTGAATGTGATGTGCCAGTTTGAATAGGTAGAGTATGAATTCAGGGTTATGAGATTTGAGAGCTACACCAGAGAAAACAACATTTGAACCAAATTACGGATTAAATTTAAAAGTGTTTATCTATTCCTCACACAAAGCTTATCGTATGGCTTTGGGAAGACTTGTTTTAAAGTCATACAAGTTTGGAACAGCATGACGTTAAGTAAATGATGACAAAATTTTGGGGTGAACTTTCTCAGAGTTATCTAAATGTTTTAAGTAGACTTACGGCTTTCCATTTGGCCCACAGCAAAGAAACACGTAATAAACTCTAACCAAACCATATAGAATTATCAGAATTCAAAGCAGTACTGTACGGTAACTGAATTCTACAGTGTTGATGAAACTTCTCTTGAGTTGCTCCTACTTTGACCTCAGCCCGTGTGAGTATTAGGTAAATTGGCGTAAATGAAGCTTGTCTGTTTACTTGTGCTTGTTTACCAGCGCTACTGCTGTTTGCTTTCTCTGGCTTCTTTCCCTATTGCCCCGCTAGTGTAAATAGAATTTTGCATTAAAACTGGGCAGCTTTTCTTGCACAGATGGCAGATTCTTTGCACAGCATCACCGTCAGTAGCACAGATTTCTGGGTAAATATTGAGGATACTGGGAGCAAACTTGAGCGCAAGGGATGAAAACCTGTGAAAAATGATTCAGTATTCTCTTAAGTTTTATATGTTGGCTGTCCATGAATTTTTATGATGCTAGTTAGAGTTTAAACATTGTAGTTTGGAGCCGTGCTGTGCCAGTGGCCAGTGCATTCATTTTACAGTCAGTTTCTGTTCTGTTATGGAGGAAGCATGTTTTTTTGGTTGAGGTCCTGCAATCAGGTGCCTTCTCTCAAAATAGTGTTTCAGCTCTGGGGATGAATCAGAAAAATGTTCACTACAAAATGCTGTAGTGGATAATGAGCCTAATTTGGAGAGTAAGTCTCAAGTCATTTTTTCTGACTTGAGTGCAACTTGACTGCCATTCTATGTCCTTTCTGTCTCATTTTGCCTTTTTCTGAGTGATTCCTCTGTCATTTATTACAGGAAGTTGGCTGTGACAGACAACTGGGGAGCAATGCTAAAGAGGACAACTGTGGCGTGTGCGCTGGAGACGGTTCCACCTGCCGACTGGTCCGAGGTCAGGCGCTGCCCCACGTGTCACCTGAAGAACGTAGGTACACCCATGCATAAGCACATTCTTGGTCTGTTTGTTGATCTCAGTGACATTTGGACTGGGATTGGTTATAAAGTTAGTGTTTGAGTTTAGATTTTTGATCATATATTGTACATGATTAATACTAATATTTATTTGTCTTCATTTCTTCATGTTTAACCATTAAATCGCCAAGGTTTTTGGGAGCCCTTAAAGGATTAGTTACTTCAGAATTCAAATTTCCTGATAATTTACTCACCCCCATGTCATCCAAGATGTTCATGTCTTTCTTTCTTCAGTCGAAAAGAAATCAAGGTTTTTGAAAAAAAAAACAAAAAAACAGTACAATTAACTCTGCATTGCATTTGTGGTTAAAAAGTATATAATTTTTATTTTTTTTTAGAAAAAAAAGTTTTTTTTCTAGATAAGACTCTTATTCCTCATCTGGGATCATGTAGAGCTCTTTGAAGCTGCACTGAAACTGTACTTTTGACCTTCAACCCGCTGAACCCCAGTGAAGTCCACTATATGGAGAAAAATCCTGGAACGTTTTCCTCAAAAACCTTCATTTCTTTTTGACTGAAGAAAGAAAGACATGAACATCTTGGATGACATGGGGGTGAGAATTTTAATTCTGAAGTGAACTAATACTTTAACGCTTCTCTACAATGGTTGGTTTATAAACACTCCTCATTACAAGTTTGGCAAAATGCTTGGTGCATGTTGCATTCCCAAATGCAAGTTATCCACCTTATTCCTGACGATCCTACTGTGTTTTGAACTATGGGAGTTTGGGGAACTCCATTCAAAAAGACTGAAATGAATAATTTCAAATCACAAGGTTATGCTACATATAACGCTTATCCATCAGTTTGACTCAATGAGCTGTCAATTTTCCTTCATGTTTTATTTTCAGACATCATGAAAATAACGTTACGCTTGGTATTTTAACGTGACGTGTTATAACAAGAATATCTATGGCAAGAGCTCATTTCAGTCGCTGCGATCTTTTCCTCATGATTATTTTCTTTTTTCCTTTTGCATTCCGCTGTAGTGGTATGAAAAAGGGACAACATATACTGCACATTTATGGTCTGTTCTCCCGTTTTAATTTACAATATATCCCATTAATAATTCACTGGAATTTACGAAGAATCTCTAGTTTTTCTCCTCAAATCCTCACGTCTCTTTCCAGTTTTGTTTTCAAAGGTAAATACAATTTATTATCTGTCAAAATGACGGAAATCACTTTGAAATAGTATCACGCAACGCATTTTTTATTAAGGCAACGTAAGTTACATAATACAGATACAGTGATATTTAACCTGCCCATTATTGCTGTGGAAGAAATCGTGCTTTTGGGGTTATTCAGGGTCACTTTTACACTTTTAATTGTACTTTTAATGTTCAATGGTGAAGGGTGAGTAGAATAATTTCATCTCATTGTACCCAGTTATAAAAAAAAAAAAAAATATTGCGTTCATAAAGCGAGCCCTTCACTGATTGTTTACAGCTTAACGGAAGTTACACCCATAATTCTCTCAAAGCGCCATGGGGCGTAGGAATAAGGTGGATAAGTGACCCAAACTCAGAGCGGATGAAGAGATGAAGCAGCATTTAATGTGAACAGATCCGATATGACACACTGAAAGCACTGGATCATGAGCTTTTCATGTGGTAAAGATGTGCTTAAATCTGAAACACACAGTGCCATTTGATAATCACACTAAGCCATATAATGATTTTGGTTTTATTCCAATTAACCAAGCTGCTCTATATGATTCTCGCCTTTTTATAGTTTATTGCTGTATCAAATCAAATAATCCTCAAGGTTCAGAAACACTAAAGCCATAAACGGTTGTGTCTTACATTCCCTGTGGTCTTCAGTTAGTACAGGCACTGGCAACTTTATTAGCCTGCTTAATTTATATGATTGCCAGCAGTCAGATTGTTTGCATTCTGGGGCTAGAGTTAGAGTTATTGATTCCCTTTAAAGTGTGTGAGGGAATCTTAGTCCATTTTGTGAGAAATAACACACTTCATTCTGTGGCTCTTGCTTGTAAATAGCTAGTTGTCATTTATTTAAGATTATTACCCAAATACTCAGTTTGTGTTTCTGTCTGCTGGGCAAGCATTTGGTTTTTAGGCAGGACGCCATTGCTGAAATCATGTCTGTTTAAAAAATATCAAATAACCAAACTGTTTTATATAACAACCACACCCCAAATTAATTAAGACAGCTAATTTTTATTTCTGCTCGAAGAATGTTGCCTTTAAACATGCCAGCCTGAGAAGCGCAAGGCTATTTCTGTGGCACTTTACAGCATTCTTGCCTTGAGTTTTATATTGGTTTTGGTAGAGTCTTGTGTTTGATGGCTGCTGAGGATTTTTCCTTATCCAAAAATTCCTTTGTCTTACAGCAGTGTGCTCAAATGGCTCTGATTACGGCTCTGTTCCAAATCCTAGCAAGTTGCGTAGGCAGCTTTTTAAGCCATCATAAGCACACTCCCCACACAAAGCCTGTTCCAAAGCGTAGGTAGCATGACTATGCTGCCTTCTAAGATAACTTTGGCAACATCACGTGTGTCCTTTGAGGAAAATGCACAGTGAGATGGATAATACAAGACAAGTTAATTAAAATATACAGTACCATTCCAACGTCTATAAAATTTGTAGTGTTTTGGAAAGAAGTCTTATGCTCATTAAGGCTGACCAAAAATACAGTAAAAACAGTACAATTATGAAATAATATTACAGTTTAAAATATGTGTTTTCTATTTGAATATATTTTAAAATGTAATTTATTCTTGTGATCAAAGCTGAATTTTCAGCAGTTATTCCTGCATTGAAAATATTTTGGTGGTCACCAAAATTAAACTTTGTCCCACAAAACATTTGATACCTGCTTATATCTGGCTGCTTTAAAATGCTCTTGTGGGTGTTTGTGTAAGCTTTCTGTGAACAGCATCAAATGTTTCTATTTACAGCATGTTTTTAACAGCGTTGAGCCTTGCAGCCAATCACAGACATATCTGTTGAACATGTGAATGCAATGGCCAATCAGATGTGTTTAAGTTAGTCAGAATCTGCTCAGTACCGCTCAAAATGGCTGGGTTTTTGTTTTCTACATGCCTGTGAATGCTTTCATTATAACCAACAAAGTACAACCAAAAAAAAAAAAAATGCTTTTGTGATTGTGTTGTTTTAGCCCAGCGGTTGGGCTAAATATTTGCCCAACCTACTGGGTTAGTTTTATTTTGACCCAACTCTTGTTTAAAAATGACTATATGGCTGGCTTAAAATGAACCCAAATTAGATTGGAAATTAAAAATCAGACACATGATTACTAGAGGCAACAATAATAATCAAAAGGTGTACATTTATTAATAAGCAATTTAATACATGTTGATTGTTTAAAGGTGCCATAGAATTTAAAATTGAATTTATCTTGGCATAGATGAATAACAAGAGTTCAGTTCATGGAAATGACATACAGAGAGTCTCAAACTCCATTGTTTCCTCCTTCTTATATAAATCTCATTTGTTTAAAAGACCTCAGAAGAACAGGCGAATCTCAACATAACACTGACTGTAACGTAACAGTCAGGATCATTAATATGTACGCCCCCAATATTTGCATATGCCAGCTCATGTTCAACTCAGTGCCTTCATGCAGTCAATTAAAACCATCAGTATCTGCCTTTTTCATGCTGTAGCTGATATGCTGGTGGTTTTAAATCAAAAAAATAAAAAAAAAGGCTTATGAATATCATCGGCTGATACATTGGTGCATCTCTAAATTTGAGTTTTGTCATAGATTATTCCAAATCGGATTTATTTAGGTTGATGCTGCCTTGGTGATGGTGCCTGACTTTCTAGGCAATAGAAAGCAAGGCAGCTTACTAGGTTTTGGAACAGAGCCTGAGTGACTGGAACTTTTCTCCTAACCAAGACGCTTTCACACAATCATGCTATTCATTTTCAAAGCCTGTTAAACCAAGAACGAGGTAACTCGATCCAAACAAGTTATGAATTCTTTAATAAAAGCCGTCTTTCTAATAATTCACTTGTGTGGCACTGAAACGTAGGCTTCTCGTAAGTCGTATAGAGCCATCATGAGGTCTCCAGATGGAAGTCCGGCGATCGGATAGGTCATTCCCCAAAGGACTTCAATCTGGGCTGGATGACGGTCAGGATTCCAGAGCGTCACATGGATCTGTTAATATTAAAATGCAATAAAGCTGCTAATGAGCCTCTGGCTCTTATAATTCATTCCTTTTACTCAGCAGTGACTCGTTTCTGCATTCTTGAAAGGAGAGCGAGAGAAACACAGATGCATTGTGGGAACGTTTGTGTGATTTTAATTTTACTTGCGGGTCCGATGCATCTTTGTGGAGCAGTTAGCTACATTATATTACTTTTTTCTCCATCATTATAAACAAATTTGAAGTCACACTTGCATGGTTGGGTTATTTTTAAAGCGAGAGTAATTACGTCTTGGGGTTTTTTATTGGTAATTTTGAAACGGAGCATTGTTTGGCCATTTTTTGCCCTGTTTACAACTGACTGGTGTCTGATTTTTTTTTTTTTTTTTCATTATAGCAATAAATTCCAGTACTTTCTATATATGTTTCCAAAAGTAAATATTTTGGGGCTCCCATGACGTTGGCGCATTTCCAAGCCCTTTAATTGCTGGATGCGGTAAGCATTGCAGAGCGAAGGGAAAAACACCTCTTTTTCTACATTAATTCCTGCTAATGTAATAAACTCCATTAGCACTTTGCAGCTACACAAGCCACTTGCTTTGTATATGACCCCAAAGTGTCTCAGTTAAAACTGTTAAAGAAGTTATTAAGGAAGCTACTTTGAAAGGGTGTTTGCTGTTGAAACCAGGGCACTTTTGGCCTGTGGACTTTTTCTCACTTAGTTCATTTATTTGTCCACTAAAATTTTCCAAGGGCTATAAGACATGCACATCAGAAGAATTGTCATTTTTGTAATTTTCTTTGGAAAATCATGAACATTCACTCGACATTTCAAATGAGGTGTATTTTATAAAAGCTTTCTGTGGTGCAAATGACAGTGATGGAAATGCCTTTTTTTTAACATTTTTAAAATGAAATAGCTGATTTCTTTACCTCGTTTCGGCTAATTTCATAGCTAGCATGTCATGTAAGTTCATATTTTAAGATTTCATTATTTGAAAAAAACAAAAAAACAAACAATAATCTGAAAAATATACATCCCGATTTCCACAAATATATCGAGCAGCAATAATATAAAATAAAATAAACATAAAAAATAAAATAAAATAAAATAAAATAAAAATTCTTGGGCATCAAATCAGAATGATTTCTGAAGGATCATGTGACATTTTCATGTGACACTGAAAATTCTGCTTTGATCACAGGAATAAATTATACTTTAACATGTATTCAAATAAAATACATTTTATTTTAAATTGTAAAAATATTTCACAATATTACCTTTTTACATTTTTTGGGAATAAAATGGCTGATTCCTTTACCTTGTGGATTATTTTATAGCATGTTTTGGATTTAGCCATACAGTAGCATGTATTAATTGAAAATTCCTTCAAACTATTTGCATATTTTTATAATGTCTCATATTTTATATCAAGCTCTTTGGTAACCAAGTGAACTAAGTATTCATAAAACGAAAAACATTTTTTAACGTGGTGGAGACGACACCACAACTGAGTGACAGTCATAATTTTTAATATATATATATATATATATATATATTTTATTATAATATCCCGATTTCTGCTTATTTCAGTCTTTGGACTCAGGTGTCTAAATAAATTTTGGTTTCACTGTAAATATATATATATATACACTCCTGAACAAAATCTTAAGACCGGGGGAAATTTTACAAGTATTCGCATTTTGCGCTATTGGATCATAACCAGGTTGCAAGTACTGCTTCAAAATGCCAAAAGAAAAAAACAGGAACAAGAGACAAAAAATAGAGAGTATGTAATTTATTGAAAATTGCATTTAAACTCCAACAGGCTGTTCATCAGCTGATCAAAAGTTTAAGACCATAGCCTTAAAAAGTAAAAATCTGTGCAAAAATAGTGCTTTCATGTCATTCTCCTTCAGACTTCACACTGTCTTGATCTCCTGATGGCAAAGGCAAAAAGGCCTGCTGTCTTTGAATGTGGCAGGATTGATGAGCTGCACAAGCAAGAGTTCTCGCAATGCGCCATCACTGCCGAGGTTGGACGCAGTAAGACAGTCATTTTACGTTTCTTAAAAGATCCTGAGAGTTATGGGGAAAAAAGTCAAGTGGTACACCCAAACAGATTTCACCTGCACTGAGTTGGAGGATCCGACAGGCTATCCATGAGGTCACAGGCAGATCCTTGCCCCAAATTAAGGCCTTTACTGATGCTGACTGCAGCCCAATAACCATAAGACAGCTTCTGCGAGATAAGGGCTTAAAGAACAAAAAGTCTTCAAAGGCCACATCTCTTCTCATGCCACAAACCTGCCCATTTGGAATTTGCAAGGGAACACCAAACATGGGACATTGAAAGGTGGAAGAAAGTTTTATTCTCTGATGAGAAAAAAAATTAACTTGGATGATCCTGGTGGCTTCCAACACTACTGGCATGACAAGGAGATCCCACTGGAGATGTTTTCTATGCGCACAGTGGAGGAGGCTCCATCATGATCTGGGGTGCTTTTTCCTTCAATGGAAAATGGAGCGTCAGGTTGTGCAGGGGCATCAAACTGTGGCTGGCTATGTGGACATGTTGCAGCGGGCATCCCTCTTGACTGATGGCCCTCGTCTGTGTGGTAATGACTGGGTCTTTCAACAGGACAACGCTGCAGTTCACAACGCCCGCCTGATGAAGGACTTCTCCCAGAGCTCTTTTGGACCATCCTGTGTGTTCCCCTGATCTAAATCCCATTGAGAATTTTTGGGGATGAATGGCAAGGGAAGTTTACAAAACGAACATCATTTCCAGACCATGGATGCCCTTCATGAAGCCATCTTCACCACATGGAGCAATGTTCCCATCAGCCTCCTGGAAACAGTTGCATCAAGCATGCCGAAACGAGTGTTTTAAGTGATCAACAAGAAGAGTGGGGCTACTCAATACTGAGTCCTTTTTGACACTTTTAGCTCTGTTGTGGGTTTTTTTTTTGGGCTATGGTCTTAAACTTATGATCAGCTGATGAACAGCCTGTTTGAGTTTAAATGTGTTTTCAATAAATTGCATACTCTCTATTTTTTGTCTCTTGTTCCTGTTTCTTCTTTTGGCATTTTGAAGCAGTACTTACAACCTGGTTAAGATCCAAAAGCGCGAATTGCGAATACTTGTAATGTTTCCCCCGGTCTTAAGATTTTGTTCAGGAGTGTATATATATATATATAAAATCTTTTATCATGCATGTTCATATTTTAAGATTTCCTGGCAAGGAACGATCATGATCCCCATTTTTCCCCTTAAGCAAGACGCTTGCAGGTAAAATTCAGAAAAAAAGAGAAAATTATTTAATTATTGACTCATTTTTATGTTGTTCCAAACCAGTTCCAAAAATATATATCCCTAAAGGTCCTTCAAAAATTCTTCCTTTTTGTTCTACCACAGGTTTGGAAAAAAAGTGTGGGGTAAATAATGACAGAATTTTCACTTTGCTCCAGGGGATTATCCCTGTAATAAGTCTCTTTGTATAAGAAATCTAAATAAAGAATAAAAAAAAGAAGTAGAGATGAGTAACTGGACAGATTTCCTGTATTCCACCCCATTCTCTCCATTACCCCCGCTACGCTTGCTTTTACAGAACGCTCTCTATCCAACCATAACTGAAAGCACTCAGGCTGCTCTCTATTGTGGTTTTCTGTTTACTGAGCTGGAAATTGGTGGGTTTTCTTTTTTCAGCAGTACACTGGGAAGCCACAAATGTTTTTTATGGAGAGAGGTTGAACACATTAAGCATGTCAGAGTTGCAGTGTCTGTGTGTTTGCAATTAATTTACTCTCAAATGTAATGACTGTATTTATGTGCACAATGGATACTGACATGAGCTGTGAGGGACGCTGTATTTCGGATCTGTGTTTGGAGTGAATCGCTGCATACTGCATTTACTGCATTTAACACTAGAACACTAGAAAGTAAATGCTGGATGGAAATGCCAAGATGCGCATAAATTCTAAAAATGCACCCAACTGAGGTGGATAATTTTTTTTTCGGATAAACTGACTTGAACTCGACTTAAACATGACTTTGCCTCAACAGAGGATGTGATTGGATAACCAGTCGCATCCTCTGGATAACCAATCACACACCATCTCAATTGCCACCATCTCAATTCAATTCTGAAATTGCCTGAGCCAAAGTCTGTCATCAAAATGGTTTGGTATATTTTCCTCACAGAACAGATTCCCTTGATTGCGTTCCTAAACACCAGGCATCCGCCTCCGAACGCAAGATAACATGACAGTGTTTATTGAGCCGCAAGTTTGCAGCAACTTCCATTTTTATTACAGATATTTTGAACCAATTTCCCAGGAAGTGACTATTTTGTTCTCCTGAACACATCGGATGGAAATTGTGCTTTATTCGCAAATGTTTTATGCAATATTCCCATTTTGTGCACAAGTTAAATTTGCAACTTTGGATGGCTTTGCATGTTGAAATTAGCGAGTGTCGTCTAGAAAATAATGCAGTTGTTTTGCAATTTTAATCCAATTTTTGGTGCAAATGAGATGTTTTATTTTTTAAACTGCAGCTAAAGTCATCTTATCATGCTATGGTTTGTGATTCTTCTTCTGCAGCCATGAAGATGGTGATGGAAGTGCCGATGGGTAGCAGAGGCCTCCGAATCACAGCCAAGGGACCAGACATGATCGGTGAGATTGTGCACGTTAACTTTATACAAAGATATGTGGTGTTTCACAGCTTCTGTATCTAATCCTTGACTTGACATCAAACTATCATGCATGAAGTCTCGACTTATTCTGGCGGTTAGAAGCCGTTTAACACTAGTCAAAGGCCAAAGAGGATTTTCGTTGGATAATAAACATTCTTTAATGAATTAATCCAGCTTTCTCCCACAGGACCGAGGCCTTAGAGTGCAATTATAGTGTCTCACAGTGTTTTGAGAGTTAGCAAGATGACATTTAGCTGTCAAGGAGTTGCTAGTTTTTCCACACTCTCCACTTTTTTTTTTTCCAGAGAGAATTTCTGAAATCTGAAAGTTAACACTATTAGGAATCCGACAAATCGTATTTCATCCTTAAGTCAACTGAAATACGAGAAATTATACTTATCCAAAAGAAATTACTTATTTGTAATTGTTATACCTTTATTTATTTCATGGACTTTATATTCTGTTTTGTTTCTTAGTTCCTGTTTCTCTGTGCCGTTTAGTTTTGGTTTCATTGGTTATTGATTATCTCCTCTTTTGTTTCTGTCCCCCCTATCTCCTGTTATGTTCAGTCCCTTGTCGGTTCTCGTATGTGTTTAGTTGGTTTGCGATTTCTCCTACATTTTCCTGTGTGTTCCTGAGCGTTATGAAGATTAAATAAATACAATTCGGAGTTTCTTTTCCGTCTCATCACGTGTGCTGCAGACCAGATTGTTTCATAAAGGAGTGGGATTCATTTTTATGCTAATGCAATCATTTTTTTTCATGCAATTTTTATGTGTTTATTCTTGTTTATTTTGGGATGAAATATCACCCAAATGTGTATTTGAAAGGCTTTGTGAGATTTATCCACATTTGAGCAGTTCTTTATATAGGACTTTACTATATTTTATTAAATAAATTATATTTATGTAGGATTATTATATTATAAATTATTGTAATTATATGGGATAATGGTAACACTTTAGTACAGGGAACACATCAACTATTAACTATGACTTTTCCCTCAATAAACTCTAACTGTTTATTAATAGGTAGTAAGGTAGTTGATAAGTTTAGGTATTGGGTAGGATTAGGAATGTAAAATAAGGTCATGCAGAACAAGGCATTAATAAGTGCTTAATAAGTAGTAATAAATAGTCAATATTCTAGTAATATGCATGCTAATAAACAACTAGTTAAAATACCCTAAAATAAAGTGTTACAGAGATAACTTTCACAGCATACCTACACTAAATCAAACCTCTCATGCTGTCATTTGTGAAAGTTAATATTTTTCCCTTTTTTTATTTTCTTTTTTTTCATTTGGGCATTTTAATCCATTTGTGACCAGTCACGGAAAGTAGGGACACAAGTTGGTTCTGGGGCATTTTTTTTTGTTATTCACAGATTCTAAAAGTGTAGTCTCCAAGCTTTCCAACGATGTGTAACACATGAAAATCTGATAATATTTGGAGAAGTTGTGGCCATTCGAAGGTTTGCACTCAAGAAATCTCTATAGGGAGAAAAACGCCTCTAAAGTTGCAGTTCTCGTCTGTTCTCACCTGCTGGGAGTGACAATAGGGCTCATTTACATCTCATTTAGATAAGCCATACCCCCTGTAAAGCTGCATGGACTGCATACTATTAATAATAAAGGATACTAACTGAACTAACAGAGGCCAGAGATCGCTAACTATGGCTATTCAAAACACTTTTCAAGACAATAAATACACGATTGAGACGATGTCTGCATGTATTGACTGAATTTGCGTCTGAATAGCGCTGACTCCGTGGGCGTGGCCGCATTAGCGGATAATGAGCTGAATCACAGACTTCTGACATGGCTCTCTTTTCATACAGATTACATAAACACAGAATGTTTGTTTTCAATTTGACTTACATGACTTATGTTTTTTCAGACATAAGTATAATTTTTTTTGTGATTAGTATTCACTAAGTTACAGTTCATTTTCTGAGAACTATCAGATTGGACTTCGTTCAGAGGGAGAGGAGAGATCACGCATCATGTTAGTTTTCTTTATTTTTCAAAAAGCACAACATTTTGTTTTTACTCTGAGTGTACACAAATAAAAGAAGACATTCTATAGTTTCAATTGATATATTACTTATGTCTCTATGACAAAAAATGACGGAGTATTTTAAGTCTGTTTTGCTGCAATGTGAAACAAATCCTGCAAAATGCGCCGGCGCGTTACCCGACTCCAGAGAGGTAATGTCTTATTATGCCGCTTTCATCGTCGCTCAGATCGTCTTCAGAATCAGTGAGCGCTTGTTCATGAGCATTCGGCTTGTCGAAGAAGTACTTCAAAACATTTTCGGTGTAACGGCCACGGTTCTTCATTGAATTTTGATATCAGCTAGAGCCGGCCAGAGCGCTGCATAATAAGTAGCCACGCTTCCCAGTATGGAAATACACACAGACAATGACACGCCCCTACTGTGTGCTAGAATCTCTGAAAAACAAGCCGATTTCAACCTCAAAATGTACGCTTTTAAATATACCAATACTGCGATCTCAAACATGGAAAGGCTTCTTCATGATCTCAACTAACAGATTCTGCAAAAAAACGAAAATCACCAATTTTGAAAAAAAAATGCTTCTTTCTCATTTTGCTCGAGAGTTGTGCTGCCGACTTGTGTCCCTGGTTTCCGTGACGGGTCACATATGTAACATCGTTGCCTCTCTCAGAAAGTCGTCACAGGTCATCAGAGGTATTTCCAAAGAGCTTTTCCAACATCTGCAATATAGTCTGAACTTCACAATGCCTCCACAGTGACACGGCCAAACTGTATTTGACACAGTTGCCTGGTGTAGTAGCACAGTGTGGGAATGCATATGGATTTTATATTTCTATCTAGCCTGAAAGATGCAAAAAAAAAGAAGAGAGATTTCCTATTACCTGAGTGGGACTGGCAAATGCTAAGAGGTTTGAGGGAACTTTAGGATAGAGCAGAAGAATGAAGTGTTCATGCAGGCTAATTTGTGGTGGCTGAGAGCCCAGTACGATGGAGACAGAGCCAGTAATCTAGCAGACTTCCATAACGGACACGCGGGGTATGCTGTAGTCCAATCCCAAAGTACCGTTCCACATCCGATGGACCCACACTCACACAAATACACACTTCCGTTCTGTTGAAAACCACGTTTCAAACTACACACACTGATATCTAAACCCTATAACCTGCCCATTACTCCTTTTTGGTTGCAAACTAGATCTCCACCCAGAACGACAGAGCATTTAGTGGGTGTTTGACTTGTCAGATGTTTCAAAAATGGGGTTTGAGTGACCTGAAGATTACTCTTTCCCAAAGCTCACATAATGAATGTGAAAATACTGATAATACTTTTAAAAGCTAGAAATATAAAGAAGAAAAAGATGTATACAATACCTGTCAAAAGTTGAAAGAAGTCTCTTCTGCTCACCAAGGCTGCATTTATTTAATATTGTGAAATATTATTACAAGTTGTTAAAAGTACTTAACACAGCCTTTCTAACATCACAGAAAAATCATCATTCAATCCATTTGATTGAGCAAATAAATGTTAATTGCCCATTTTTAGCTGTCCGCAAGAGCAGAACATCGACAATGTGGGAATTGAATCTCTTTGTAAGCTGTTTCGAGAAGAAAGCGTAATTATATTCAGCTGCTGCCAGACACTCTCTAGCCGCTTTGACCAGTGGTTTTCCCTCACCGCTAACACATGTTGTTCTGTTGCTCTATTTACATGAAACATCTGCAATTATTCCCAAAGCAGTGTATCAATGTGCAAACAATGGAAAGACATTTATTGATGCTTGAAATTGTCAATATCACATTGAATATTTTTAAGAATGAACAGCGATCTGATTTTTATGAAACATTTAATGTGCAAGTGAGAGATCAAAACAAAGTTTTTATTTCACATTATTCAAAATTGACCCTTCGCCGGGAGTTTGATTGACAAGCGATCTAACCAAGCATAACGCCAAATTTGCCATTTTGTCCAACAAAGCAGTCAGGAGTTAGAAGATTAACCTCTGTGAACTTAAGCTTGAAAAATGGTGTGTATTGATGTCTTTCCGCATTTCAAACAACATTCCTTCTGATGTAAATTCATGTTTATTTGATGCTATAGATTAACTAGTAGAAAGATATGATCAGTTTGCGAGCCTCTTGAGCTGAGGAGCTACAGCGATCTGTCACGACACATTAAAGAGCCACAAAACGGTTTTATTGTTCAAATTTCTTAAAAACATTAGCGCCATAGCTTGTCGGACAAAGCAACAGTAACTAAGGGGGGCGGGTCTTTGTGAAGGGTCAATTGAGACAGCTCATGTGAAATTAAGTTTCCAAACCATTTTACCTCCATAAAGTGACATATTTCAGAAGGACAAAAATTTAGGGTGGCCATTTATTTGGATCAAAGTGAGCATTACAAACCTGAAGTTGGAAAGAGGATTTTATCCATCCATCCATACATCCTATTTAAAAAAAAATTTTGTTTAATGTTATTTATTAAACTATGTTAACTGTTCAAGTTATCTCAGGTCCATTAAATAATATTAACAGAGACCACTTTTGATTTGAATAATGTATTATATATATATATATATATATATATATATATATATATATATATATATATAGTGAACAATATTAATTTATTATTCCACCATATCGCCTGTCTTTATTAATAAAAATTGCCAAAAAAGACCCAAATTCTTATCATAATTGCACTTTTAAGGTCATTGGTGTAACTTAGTTAATAATAATAAAGAAGATGTTCATAGATTATGTGAAATTTTAGAGTTTAAAAAAGCAGTAAGTGATTCCAACCACACGTCAACCTAAATCTCCAGCCTTCAGAAGTGTGTCAGCTAACCCCAACATGAGTGATTGACATGTAGATGGTGTTGATGTTTAGAAAAAAACGTGTAAAGCGCTGTTTAAAGACTCTAGCTCTGTCATGGAGACAAGTGTGGTGTCTCAATATCCGTCAGGTAGTAGCACTATTTAATCTGTGGTAATCCCCCTAAATTACTCATAGATCCTGAAATGTCCTTTTTCAGTGATTGAAGCCCATGCACCAAACAGCTGGAGAGAAGAGGTCATGTTCAGCTCTTCAGGTTCTCACGCTCTGGGTAACAACACGGTGGAGTACCAGAGAGGAGCAGAAAGACAAACCCTCCGCTGCTATGGGCCGTTGTCTGCAGACTTCACAATTAAGGTGGGTATTGAACACTGTACAGTACATCTATCTGCTGGTGGTACTAAAAAGCAGCAGAAACTCTTAGCCAGAGATATGGCCTTTTCGATGGATGGATATTTTCTCTTGTGTTGGAGTTTCCAACCTTATTTATGAGAAATCTACTTGAAGTACCCCTTAAGATTTTATAGGTCAAGTTTTACCAAAAACTTTTATCTTCATTTATTGTTCCAACGTGCATTATTTTCTTTTTTCCACAACATACAAAAGGAGATGCAATACAGACCATTCAGTAAAAGTGGAAGGTTTGTTGTATTGCTGTTGTATTTACAACGCAGCCTTTCAAGACTTGAGATTTGAGAACAATTTTCATGTGTATAATGTTTATATACAGTTGCAAGAAAAAGTATGTGAACCACTTGCAGAATCTGTGAAAATGTGATTAAGAGAAATCATACAAAAATGCATGTTATTTTTTAATTTAATATAGTCCTGAATAAGATATTTTACATAAAAGGTGTTTACATATAGTCCACAAGACAAAAAAAAATAGCTGAATTTATTAAAATGACCCAGTTCAAAAGTGAAAAATTGTTTCATTTCTTAATGTGTGGTTACCTGGATGATCTACAACTGTTTTTTTGTTTTGTGATGGTTGTTCATGAGTCTCTTGTTTGTTCTGAGCAGTTAAACTGAGCTCTGTTCTTCAGAAAAATCCTCCAGGTTTTGCAGATTCTTCAGTTTTCAAGCATTTATTGCATATTTGAACCCTTTCCAGCAGTGACTGTATGATTCTCAGATCCATTTTATCACACTGAGGACAACTGAGGGACTCAAACACAACTATTAAAAAAAGGTTCAAACATTCACTGATGCTCCAGAAGGAAACACGATGCATTAAGGGCTGGGGGGTGAAAACTTTTGAACAGGATGAAGATGTCCCAATTTTTCTTATTTTGTTTAAATACCATTGTTGTTCATTTAGTACTGCCCTTCAGAAGCAATAGAAGACACTTACATGTTTCCTGGAAGAAAAATTAAGTACAATTTACCTTGATATTTGAATTCAAAGTTGTGCTGATATATAGACATATTGCACGGCTACGAGTGTGATATTGCATTTATGCTACAGTTCGACAGCACAAGTGTGTAAATAAATAAGAACAACAACAACAAAGTGTCTTTAAAAACCCTCTTTTGTGACAGTTTAACAGTTGAGTTCAAGCCTCCGTTACTAATTCTAAAACGTCACTATAGAACTAGTAACAAAGGAATGTTGAGTCGCTTCATTTAAAACTCACAGTAACATGAGAGTATTATGAGAGAGAGATCGCCTGAATGAGTGTATTACCTGCATCTGATATTCTTCAGGTCAATCTTATATTCATAATCACAAAATCAGTTTAAATGTCTGCTGAGGAAAGCAATATCTTTGTCTTTGTCCTTTTAACATTTAAGAGGATTTCCCATGACAGCGCTCGTCAATGCATTTGTCAGTTGCGTCAAGATGTTGTTTAAAGTAAAAAGGTCCTTGTTTCCTTGTTTCAGTCCATTTCAATATAAAAGTCTTTACGACTGACTGACTCACTCATAAAGACAGTCTTTGCTGCCATCTAATGGCGTATTAATGTAACTTTCACTGAAGTCAAAATCAGTAACAAACTCTTTCTCAATACCAAAAAATACGGCATGTTATTTATAAAAATTATTATTTATTGAACAATAATATTTAAATGAACAACAATAGCCATTATAACAGTATAAGAAGTAAAATAGAAAATAAACACAAGCTAACAGTTCAGTCAAACGTACAAAAGCAGCACTCAGTACAGGAAATCATTTCAATGTAAATATAAAGTTATGAATCTTAATATAGCACTTAAGTCAAATCTGTTAGCTCTGGAACAAGTTATAGATTAATAAGGCCAAAGATTGCCTGTTTGATATACCCCAAATGAATTATACCTCATGTTTAAACACTTTCTACATAAGAGCCAGTGGCAAATTCCTAAAGGACTGGCTGAGATGAAGCTGTTCTCTGTGGGTACATGAGCTCTGAACGCTCGCTGACGGCCTGGAGCTCACATCTCTGAAAAGTCTAAACTAATTTTCAAATAGGCGCTATATGTTTACATGTAAATCACATATCTGAGATCTAAACAATTATATTCTCGCCTAAAAACCTCTTAAAACTACATTCCATTACAAAACAACAGTAGTATATATAAAAATATTGTGTGGCTGGAAAAAATAGCAATGAAAGTTTCACGCAACCTCAGTTTGAAGCTTCGTGATGATTTTAAAGCAGCAGAGAGAATCAGTGTTTACTCTCCATGTGAAACTGTAAACACAGCACAATATGATTGCAATCATGCTAGGCTTTCTCATCTCTGTGAAGAGTCATGATTAGTCTTGACACCACGGCTTTACAGTAACTGAACATGACTCATTACTCTAGTTAATTGCTGCAGCATGCAAACAGTCTTTAACTAATCATCACAGCTCTGGAAATCAAGACTAGAGGATATACAGTGGCAGATGATGCATGCTGCATTTCATATGGAAATCATGAGTTGGACTGTGGCCCCTTGAGGAAATTTCCTGCTCATTATACATGTCAAAATCATTTGGTTTTTTAAAACGAATGGCTTTTATCTCTTTTCATGATGTGATTATGAATGTGACTATTAAAAGTAAATGATCAGGCACATTATAAGTGAATTTCGGTTCTCCTCAGGTGAAGTATGCTGGCCCTAAAGACACAGTGATGCAGTTTATGTTCTATCAGCCCATTCGCTACCAGTGGAGGGAAACTGACTTTTTCCCTTGCTCCGTCACCTGTGGAGGGGGTGAGTACTATAGATTGTTCCTCTTGATTAGAGGTGGCCATTTTCAATAATTCACAACAATTTGAATGGTTTGAATATATATGATGCTTTAAAATTTGGGATAATTTCAGTTCTGTTTGATACTGATAGGAGAATAATCTGAAAATAATTATAGTTCTACCCTTTTCTGTCTAAATAAATGAAAAACAAAACACTCAAAACTAAAATCAACAATTATAAAAGCAACAAGTAAATTTAGGCATCACAAACTTATAATGTACCATATGAACATGGATATTTATTTGTTTAAAGTTTATAAAACTTTAAGTGATCATTAGATGAAGGCAGATGTATAATCCAAATATAAAAATAGGGCAATTATCTGCACAATTAAATATCCAATATCTGTTGAAATATGTCCAATTTTGACCAATATTGAAAACGATACATTAAAAGTCTCTAATATTTGCAGATAATTGATTTGTCATCATGCATTAAAGTGCCCCTATTATACTTTTTTAAAAGTTCCTAATTTTGTTTTGGAGGTCTCCTTCAACAGGTTTACATTTAAAGCCAAAAACACTTATCATAATATATATTGCACATCTATGGAGTATGGAAGACCAAATTACTCAAAATGAAATAATAATTAAAAAAAAATAATAAATAATTATTAATTTAATTAATTAAGTTCATTGTAATTAATTTAGTTCATTATTTAAATAATTAAATAAATCAATAAATAAATGTATTAATTTATTTTGTAAAATTCCATGAAAACACAACATTTATTGTTTAATATATTTCACAACATCCTCTTTCACACACTATTATTATCTATTTTTTTTTCCTAATTAAATGTGCTTTGTTTTTCATAATAATTTTACGAATGACGACTATTTGACGAATCATGTATTTCCAAAGCATGATTTTCCCAAAGATTCTTTTTCATAATAATAGAGGACATTTCATTTCACAAATGCCAATCAACAGACAGTGGGCGATGCTTGGCGCTAATTGGCTAATCCTTTCGGATGTATTACTTAGGTCTGGCAAGGTGAACTAAAAAATTGTAAACGAATATGACTGTAGCACTCGATCAAGCAGATGCAGATGAAGTTGAGGGGAATGTTTTGTTTGGTGATGCTCTGTTATCTGGATTAGACGCCCACTGTCTGTTGATTGGCATTTGTGAAATGAAATGTCCTCTATTATTATGAAAAGAATCTTTGGGAAATCGTGCTTTGGAAATACATGATTCATCAAATAGGCATAATTCGTAAATGCAGCATATTATTATGAAAAACAGCTTTTTGGAAAAGAACATTTAATTAGGAAAAAAAATAGATATTTAAACAATAATAGTGTGTGAAAGAGGATATTGTGAAATATATTAAACAATAAATGTTGTTTTCATGGAATTTTACAAAATAAATAGATACATTAATTTATTGATTTATTTAATTATTTAAATGTGCAATATGTAAGATTTTTGCATTAAAATATCCAAAAACCACTAGGCCAGCGTCATATATTTTGTTCACTTGACTACTTACAATATCCCAAATGTTTCCAACTATTTGTAAATCATGAGAAAATTGCAATATTAACCAAGGCTGCGGGACGTGTGAGGAGTCTCCTGTCAGTTGCGTCATACCAGCGTTACCCTCGGTTTATTTTCTAGAAACCATGGAAACACCATAGACGCTTTAATATATTACATGTTTTAAAGGGATAGTTCACCCAAAAATGAAAATTTGATGTTTATCTGCTTACCCCCAGGGCATCCAAGATGTAGATGACTTTTTTTCTTCAGTCGAACGCAAATTATGATTTTTAACTGCAACCGCTGCCGTCTGTCAGTCGTATAATAGCAGTGATTGGGAACTTGAACAATAAGAGTCGAAAAAACTTCCATAGACAAATCCAAATTAAACCCTGAAGCTCGTGACGGCCCATTGATGTCCTAAGACACGATACGATCGGTTTGTGCGAGAAACCGAACAGTATTTATATAATTTTTTACCTCTAATACACCACTATGTCCAACTTCGTTCAGCTTCCTGTTAGTGAGGTCGGATCGCGCTCTGACAACGGAAGTGATGTCTCACACTCATTGAAGTATATGGGCGAGACATCACTTCCGTCTTCACAACGCGTTTTTTGACCTCACTAACAGGAAGCTGAACGGAGTTGGACATAGTGGTGTATTAGAGGTAAAAATTATATAAATACTGTTCGGTTGATGCTTTGATTACAGGAATAAATTACATATTAATATATATTCAAATAGAAAACAGCTATTTTAAATTATTTCGCAATATTACTGTTTTTACTGTATTTTTAACAAATGAATTTAATCTTGGTAAGCATAAGAGAAATTGTCATTAACATAGCTAATGTTGCTTTGTCTTTGTAAAGGTTATCAGCTCAATTCGGCTGATTGCATGGACATTCGTTACAACAAATCTGTTGCGGAGCACCTGTGCCACAGCTTCCCGGAGAACACCAAACCTACACCCAAACTCAAGGAGTGCAACATGGATCCCTGCCTTGAAAGGCTGGTTCTGTCTTATCGATCTCTGCAACACACCCTCCATGACAAAACACAACGAGTGAAATGAATCTCTATAAACCAGAGAGTATCTGTGCATTACACTTCCTGTGCTTGAACTCATTATAGTGTGGATAATGACTTGAAGGGCTAATGGTGTGTGTTTCTCTGCAGTGATGGCTTCAAGGAAGTGATGCCCTATGACCATTTCCAGCCTCTACCACGGTATGAAGTTATTTACTGTGTATAGCTCATATATCACAGCACTCTCACTGCTCACATCCAGATCTTGATACTCGCTTCACTCAGTGATTTTCAGTGACAGAATCATTCAAGACAACCTTTGAATGTTGATTTGACATGTCTGAAAAGTTAAAACAGGCTGTTAAAACAGTTTTCGCTTAAGTGCAAACAATAAGTGCTGCTCTTTAATCATGATACAGAGCTTGGAGATGGTTACAACTACACGGCCCAGCCTAAGATAGCTTTCATATTGAAAGATATTTGCAATGCAATGTGGGGTATTGAAATCATGTTTTACTTTCGCTTTTGTGATCACGCATACTCTGTGAATAGGGAGCGGTGGTGCTGAGCGTGAATTCTACAAGATAAGACATTTGTCAGACACTTAGGATCTGTTGTGCAACGAATCCTCTGCCATGGTCTTCTCAGTCATCTCGTCACTTACTCTCGTCACGTGATCAGTGAACTGATTCCTGCTGCACTGCGTGTTGGATGAGCTGGTTGTAATTGACTGTATGCACAGAGCGTTCTTTAGAACGTCCGCATTAATATAAGCCAGCTCGAAAACTTCCGGTGAGATGTCATTTGCTGGTGTGTTGAGCATCAGTAGTGTAATACTTAGTTTATAATCAGAATATAGTCACTTAAATAGTCAGGCATAGCATTAATTTAGTAATTCAAACGTAAGATGACATAAAAAATAAATTAAGAAAGACATACCTAATTTTTCCTCCTCAGTTAAATTAAATTCGTCCATCAGTTTTCACACTTTTATGTGAAAAAAAAAGCTTCAAAAATTAAATATTTATTGTGCACTTTAGTTAGATTAATTTAATAAAATGTGTTTTTACAAGTGTGCTGAAATCATTGATCTCACTGGCTGACTGACCGTGATTACACAAGGAAAGTGCTCGTTTTCTGTGTCATTCACAAGAAAAGTTATTGTTTTTCATTAGATTTTTGGAGTATTTCATACTTAACATTGACAAAATGTATTTTTAAACCTAGTTAAGCCT